>NW_026557331.1:0-24601 GCF_029017545.1 Prosopis cineraria | reverse complement strand
TTCTATAAGATTATAATTTATATACTGGAGTCCTACATCTACTAGGAAAGAAAGGAAGAGCCTATTTTTAACTTTAACTTACACCTCTCTATTGAGAGAGAAGACATCCAATCTCACATATAAAAATTAGGAGGCATGCTACAAATTTAGAGAAATCTTTTGAGCTAGGAGCTTTTTCTCTTCTCTTCTTCTTTAAATTCTTTTTGTCTTTTATCAAAGATTGTAGTTTTGACTCTATGAATTCTTACTAAACTCTTAGTCAAGGTAGGGAGTAGCATGGCCGGGATGGTTTTGCTCTTTTATTGATTGAATTTTTTTCCTATTGAACATTAATTTTTGTTTATGAGAATTTACATTTGCTTTTATAATTATGTCTCTCGTTTTAATAACTTTTATATATGTGGCCAGTATATAACTAGAAGATGAAGAAATTACCTAAACTTAGAGAGATAGACATATATAACTAAATTAGGAATAATTTATGAGTTTGTAGTGACTTAGATACCATGAAACAAATAAGAGAAATATGAAAAAATGTCTTGTATATTGCTAAGCTGAAGAGTAAATTATATACATCAATAAATTGACAACCCAATAATGACTAATAACATCAAATAATATCTTCTAATAATAACCGATATATATAATAATAATGATAATATTTGAAAAATATTCTAGATAACAGTAGCTTTATAATTTTAGTTAGAGAATAGAATTTGGTGGATACTAGATTTAACTATAGTTAAATACATTCTAATCTAATGGAACATAATTGAAACACTTAAGAAATGATTGTCACTGTAAAAGAAAGAAAAATAATTAATTGAATTAGGATAATCCATCCTGATATGTGAACATAATCCCTGATGTTTGTTTGACTGGTTAGTTCATCATTTCATCTTGTTTGTCATTTTCTTATTTAATTATTTAATTTAAATTTTTTTTCAAAACTCTTATTTGTTTTCATAAAAAATAAAGATCACGGTCTTCCTCTAGGTTCTACTCCTGGGATACTTTGGAAAGTTGTTTTTCTAATTTTGATAAATTTTAACCAAACATCATTCATGCTGGTGATAAAATCTTTACCATTCTTTTTTCTATCTAAGATGACATTATGTTTATCAACTATTTTCTTCCTTGCTACGTTTACAAACTAAACAAGTATAATTATATATATATGCATGAAAAAAAAATCATCACTAAACAAAAACTGGAAGTGATTCTTGAACGAGGATGAATCAGTTAGCAAAAGACTTGAGAGTGATTCTCGAGTTAATTTCTACTATTTGAATAGCTTTTAATCTTAGTCGAACAAATTCATGGATTTGTTGATGATCAAATTATTCCACTTGGGAATCTACAGCAATTAGAAAAGTTTTGTTTATATATTATGTCGTTGTAGGAAGGACTTTAGGTTGTCCTTACTGAATGAATGGTGGATATCCATTTTAAATTATGTATATTTATCTTATTTTTATTTTTAATTTTGAAAGAAATTTAAGATTTTGATCATCTCCATCGAAATGCGTCTCCATTTTTATCAATTTTAATTCCTGGAAGTTGGATCAATTTTAAAATTTCATATCGATCCTAAAATGTGAACTTTCATGGATTATTACCGTTAACTATAAAATTTCGCCAATTTTTTTTTTCAAATTATCCTGGGTGTCAAAATTTCATCAGCCCATAATGTTGGGTGTTTGAACAATATATTGGAGATTAATCCGTTTTTGGAATATCTAGTAAGTACTTTGGGAATTAACAGTCACTCATATTCGTCTCCAATAATTTAAATTGTTTTGTTTTCTAATTTTGATAAATTTTAATCAAGCATCATTAAATTCATGATTCTGTCGATAGTAGAGATTATCTTCCCCGAGGTATGGAACACAAAAGACAAAATTCTTTCAATTAAATTACTACAAATACATGGGTTGTAATTTGAATTTTCAAGCACTTGTTCAAATAATGAGAGCTCTTATCACCACATCAACTTTAATCAGTTGTCCTCTCTTTTTACAAGTGGGGCACTCAATCGATGGGCACTCTGCAAGGGCATGATTGAATGGGGACAACGTGAACAAAGCTTGGAATTCTTGTCACGTACAACAAAAGCTGTCTCTGAACGGTGCTTTAGAAGACCCAAACGAGTCTCTTCTGATTTTAATGCAACAAGGAAGCTCAAAACAAGCTCAAAATCGTCTGTTAGTGCCATTAAAAACTAAATGAGTCTTTCCCCTTCTGTAACGAAAGAAACCAAATGAGTCTAAGCTAATCACAATATTAAATAAAGGCTCGGACATCTGCTTCACATTTGAAAGTTGGCTCAGAATATGCCAACTAATCTCAAGTTGATTTCATCTTATGAAGAAACTCATAAACCGGTTGACCTCAACCTTACCTCAAGATTAAGGTTGCAGCTTGAAAGTTGGGTAAGCCCATCCCTACCCCAAGTCATTCAAGCTCATTGGACTGGGCTTTGGGCCAGGTACTGGGTAGGGGTCAGGCACCGCCCTTCCTAACCCAGCCCAAAAATATGCCATTTTCTTTTTAATTTTTTAATTTTTTGATGTGGAAAATATTTATTTTGTAGTATTATTTTTGTTAAGAGTTATCAAACATTATATTATTTTTATAATATTTTGGACATTTCTTATCATTTTAATTCTTCAAATCTGTTTCAAAATTTAAAATTTATTTTTAATTCAATATTATGTAAAAAAATTGATATTTGTTAATTATATGAATTTTAAAAATAATTACTTCTGATTTTAATATTAGTCTTATAAATAATATATTTCAAAAGATAATAATTATATTTTTTGTTCAAAGATAAATATTTTATATTTTTTGGAAAAAAACAACATTTTTAAAAGCTCTTCTTGGGTCAGGCCATGGTATCGGCCGGAACTTGCACATTGGGCCGGGCAGTAGGTAAATGCTGTTAGATCTTTATGTAGCTGAAATTGGTTTGACAAGTCAAAGGAAGTATCATGACTAGATAAATAGTCCCATACCTCTATTCCTGTCTCAAAACGTCGAAATTGTCAACGAATACAAATAGTGGAAGTATTACGAAACCAAATGATAATTTGATTATTCACTTGAGTTATGAATCAAAAGATTGAACACTGAGATGCTGGGAAATTAAGCATTATGAGTAACCAGACTTTGATATCATAATGAAACAAGTATACTTGTAAGATAGCACTACATAAAAACACAAAGGGAAAGAGAACAAGAGGAGAATTTGAGATTAATAAGCTAGTTATTTGCTATTTTTGTGTAGAAAATGTGTTGGTTTTTACCTAAACTACCCCTCCTTTTAATCATTTAAAACACCAGAATCTCAAACAGATATGTGAGAGACAAAGAAGATTAAGGTATTATATTTAGGATCAAAACAATTCTTCCAACAAGTTTCTATATGTGGATACTTTATATCGAGTTTGAATTGAGTTGCAATTGTATGTACGTGGCCTATGAATAATTTGGTAATTTCTTTTAGATGATATATTATTCATGTGGATAGACGGATTTGAGGACTCCTGTTATGGCTAGAAAAACTAACAAACAACATCAATAAAGTAACTTATTTTTTATCCGTGAGAAGTATAACTTCCTCTAAATTTGACATTTCATAAAAGTATAGGGATGAAGCCTCCATATTGTAAAGTACAAAAGCTTAATACATGTTCATTTCTTTAACATGAAACCAATTGCAGTTAACTTGAGAAGAAAATTGGGGATATAATATTAACCTTTTCAGTTTGTGGGAGCCAAAGAATCATATCAAATGGGATAACATACACATACAGAATTTTTTTAAAGCTGGTTGCGACTCTTTGAGTTCGATGTTTATTTGCGACATTCCTTGTTATTTTATAAAAATTTTTGTTTTTAATGCGTCAACATTTGGATGCTAATTAATAATTATTTCCCTATTTCATTTTTCCATTCCTTTGAAAATTACATGGATATTTAGTCATGTGAGCTTTTTAGCTCCAGTAATTTATTGGAGGAGATTAACTTACAGGGAAAAATATTGGCTCTATTTTCATAAAAAAAAATATTGGCTCTATAAATGATTTTCTGGAATCAACTTTCTTTTTGTTAAAATAAAAATTATTTTTTTCCTATAAATTAAAAATGTTTTTTAAAAATTTTAAGCTATAATAATATTGTAATTATTGCTGTCAAAAAATGAAGCAAAAATCATAAAAAAAATTGAATAATTAGTCATATGAAAACATAGTGAAGGGATATTGACACAGATCCACCAAAAAAAAAATTATTCAGTTTAATAAATAACAACACGTATGTGTTGTTGTCAATATCGCTATTACATTTTGTAGCTAATTTTACCATGTTTTATTCTTGGCCACTCACTATTCACCCCTTTTATTTTTTATTTTGCGTTTCGAATGTATCAAATTTCATGGAACTTAAACATGGTAAATTTGAATTGTTTAAATTTAGATTCTCCACCTTTTGAATAATATTATTAGTGTGGACTTTAGATGATTGCAGAACTTATTTTACTATGCATCCCCTTTATTTTATATTTTGTGTTTGGAATGCGGCGTATATAAAATCTCAGGGAATCTAAAACATGGTAAATTTGAATTGTTTTAATTTGGATTCTCCAACTTTTGAATTATTAGTATGTACTGTAGATGATTGCAGAACCTAGGTAATTTTTGGGTATAATATATACTTTCTTCATTAAAAAATATAAAATATTTTTAACCGAATCTCACCTTCAATAAAGTAGTTACTTTCTTTTAAGCAAATAAAATCCTCCCATATTTACCCCTATTAAATAAGATGATTCACTGTAAAATAAATATAAAGTGTTTTATTTATTAAGGGTGTTTTTAAGAAAAACGTAATGATTACATCTTGAAATATTAAAAATATATTATATTTTTGAAAATTCAATCCTTTAAAAAACACCTCATATTTTTTAAGGGAGGGACTAATAATTATGTACAGATATTTGATGGCTTTTTATGTATTTTTTTTAAATGACAGTTTGTGAAGGGATGAATACTTAGGTGTCGGGAAAGCATTGCCAGTAACCGGGCCGCGATGAACAAAACAAGCATACTTGAGAGATAGCCCGATAGAAAAGCACAAAGGGAAAGAGAACAAGAGATGAGTGTTTGAGAGTAAACTATTCTATATATGTCCCTTCATTCAGAATATGAAAGTATGTATACAAAGAAGGAAGAACTATCCCAATAATTATTCTAGAATAATTACAATGAATAAAATAATTATCATAATAATTATTCAGTCGGAAGAGAGAAGTTTAAGCAGGAGCTATGTGTAGTTCAATGCATAGATTTCATGATTATGTTTAACAAATATAAAAAAAATATAAAATGGATATGTGTAAATACTTTGCTCCCTATAATTATTTTATGCTTGTAAGCCATTTATTTACATCAAAATATCTGTTTTTTTTTTGTTATAATTTATATTTTTAAATTTTAATTATTTTGCCTTTAATTTTATATTAATAGTTTTTTTAATAATTTGTTACTATTTTCATTTTGTCTTATTTACAATAATTAGTCTAAAATTAAAAATATGTTAATTTCATTAAGAAGGATCCGGCGTAGCTACATTAAAGAATGCAAATAACAGAGCAAACAGACATTTATTCATAAGGCACAGTCATCAAGACAACATTACACATTCTGATTTATTTAGAGCAATACAAGGGATATGGAGCTCATTAAATTATATCAGCATTAATATCATCCCACGCCGCCAAAGCATACTCTCAGGCGACCATCTTCCGGATCAGAGGCACAAAGGTAGGGGCTGGTGGTGGAGGGCTTGGGGTGGGCGGCGGTGGTGGAGGGCTTGGGGTGGGCGGCGGCGGCGGCGAATGGACGACAAAACGTGGGATGAACACGATATTTTCTCCTTTATCAGTGCACAACTCCAAACGATAGATTTCTTGATTTTGGTTAGCTTGGGTGACAAATAAAAAATCATCACTTTGAAAAAGACGGAAGGCAAGATTATATGCACCAGAAAGGTCCGTAGATTTCTTAACTCGGAATTCACCTTCCATGGTTCGAACACCTTTAGGTGGACCAATCAGGACAGGGTAAACTTTGGCACCATCAACTGGAACAGTCCAATTGGTTGATACAGCACATGGATCAACCTCTAGGAAATTGATATACAAGTCTTGATCTGTCGTGATACTTGTTGCTTTTGCGTCTTTGGGAGCAAAATACGCGAACTTTGGATCAACGCCAAAGACCACAGAAACTGGGCAGGTTTCACTGCCGAGCTCTCTGGTCTCAATTCCACTGTTTAAGTCTCCAGCTTTGACAATGTGGTATGGCTTATAAGGTTCAAGAGCGTTGCCGCGGTAGTCAGTCACTTGGTCTGCAGCTAGGGTTAGGTGTTATGCGGAGAAGGCAATGAGAAGGAAAAATAGAGCGGCCTTCATTATTATTGCAAGCTGAGTACTTTGAGGACTGAAATATATGAGAGAGAAGTGATGAGGATGTGGTGTGGAGGGAGGAGCTTTTGCATGGCTTTTATTTATAGAGTTCCACTTGGTGAGTGTGCAAACGTACGTGAAGTAATAGTGAAAATTAACATGAGGAAATTTAAAATTAGCATCATGTAAATAGAGTATAGGAGAGTTATACCCTTTGCTCTCATTATTTCAGAAAAGATAATCTCTATTGTTGATGGACTTTATCCTTACAAAAAAAGACAATCTTTCGGTCCATAATATAGAGCATTGGTAATTACTTCATGATTTTAAAAAAGTTAGTTAAAACCTTAACCTTTTAAAAAAAGTTAAAATGTACCTTTTTCCCTCTAATTTTAGATAAGGTGGCAATTTAGTCCTTTAATTCAAAAAAAAAAAGAGCATCTTTTCAATTCTCTAACTTGACACTGTTACTTTCAAATGATTATTTTTTTGTGCAAATTATTGTTATTTTTTTAAAAAATAAACTTCATATGTTAATATTTGAGAATGTTTTGTCAATATTTAAAAGGTTTTGGTATTTGTTGATAAAACTAATGATGTCAATGTTAAATGATTGAAAAGACATTTTATAAATTAAGAGACCAAAATGAAGCTTTGTATAAAGTTAAAGGATTAAAAAGGTTAACTTTAGTCTTTAAAAAAGTGTCATTATTGTGACACTTATATAGGGTATTTGATGATGGTAGAATTAAAAAGATTTAAAAGAATTTAGAGAGAATCGCATTCGAAGACAACTCAAAAGAATTATTTACAAAGATCAATAATAAATTACCATTCAAGAAACAAGAAGTCTATTATCATTTTAACAACAAACAATTATGTATTGGTTTTTATCTATGAATAATTTCTTAGGAGGTCTTTGGATGTGATTCTCCCAAGAATTTAATATCTAATGTTTAATTATTAAATTCTTTTAGGGGTCCTTCATTGATATTCTCCTTTTTTTTAAATATCAATTAGGATTTCCTATTCTTGTTTTATTTGTATATATTGACCCACAGTTATTAAAAGGAACAGACATTACCAAGTTTTATCAACATTAACCCTTGATTTCTTTTTTTCTTCTTGAGCTTTCTCTCCCTGAACTGTACTTCTACAAAAGAATTTTTGCCCGCACTAATCACTTCCCTGCATAAAAAAATAAGATTAGATTACCCACATCACTAAATTAAGTTTAAACAAGTGTGACAACCATATAGGCATGCCTGTGCGCGTTGTTAAACTGGTTTTCCCCTCATTTTTGGTGATCATGGAAACATATAAACTTACACGGGTTTAAAATATTATTTTCAAAACATTAACTAATTTTTTTAGTAAAAGAACATTCATGCCAAGACATCATGCATATATTAGAAATCCTTGCCAAATATTATTAAATTCTTTCACAAGTCCTTCATTGATATTCTTCTTCTTCTTTTTTAATTTCTACTAGGTTTCCTATTCTTGTTTTATTTGTATAAATTGACCCACAATTATTAAAAGGAACAGACATTACCAATTTTAACAACATTGCCCCTTGATTTTTTTTTTCTTCTGCTTGATATTTTTATCTTCTTGCGCTTTCTTTCCCTGAACTGTACTTCTACAAAAGAATTTTTCCCCTACTAATCACTTCCCAGCATTAAATAAAAGAACATTCATGCCAACAAATCACGCATATAGTTGGAGCTAAATACTTCTCTAATATTTTTGAACAAAATTACTTCTTGCCTAATTATAATCAATATATTAGAGTAAAAGAGCCTCTCATATTACTAAATATACATATTCGATAATATTTTTTTTTTCCAAGTTTTACATGTTGCCATGAAGACGCAATCGTTATCAAACTTGAAAGAGAACGTCGCATATAAATTCAAAGGTTGATGAGTCATTTCCATTTGTTTGGTGTCAAATCGGTCCCCCAGAGAATTGTCGTTCACGTTAAGGACAACGGGAATGGGTTCTGTTGAGAATCTGTGAATTTTATGAAAGAGATAAGACTTTATCTTTTTTATAAATAAATAAAATACAAAAATATTAAAAAAACTTCGTTGAAATTCATGAATCTCAATTTTTTAGAGAATTTGTTCCCAACCAAGAAAATTACAGAAAAATAAAAGAATAGAAAAAAAGAGTGGGGAAATAGAAAAGAAATCTGGAGCCATCACCACGTGGGAAATATGTAGATTCTACATTAATTGATTATATGCCTCAAGACAAAAGGTCCCATCGACGTCCATGTAATACAAGTCCTTTTAGCAAATTACAATGGAAGACTTGTCCAGTTCGATGAAAACCACGAGTGGTCCTTAAATTTCTCATAAATGTATCTCTTGTTTTCTCATGCATGCGAACGTTGAGGTTACTGCTGAGTGCACATGTTACTGATAACTACGTATAGATTTTGAATTATATTTGGTTAAATTTATTAACATTTTATACCTATTTAATTAATGTTTATATATTTTCCTCCTATCACTTAATTATAAGATAAAAAGGAATTTTGATGCAAAATCAACTTAGAGTCTTCCTTTTTTTTCATTTTGCAGAAAAAAAATAACAAGTTAAAACTAAGGAAAGAAAAAGATAATCCATAATTATCTAAGGAGAAGGAAGGAAGTGGTAAATATCATGCGTGTGTATATTAGAGAGATGCAATTGGTGAGAGAGCAAGCATGCAGTTTAATTAGAGAACGTTAAGTACAATGAACGAACATTCATGCAAGAGATGTTGATAAGATGAAGGACCACACCTTGTGGTTTCCATTGAATTGGGCCACTATTATTCGCTAAAATACGCCGACGGATGTTTAATTTGCATGTTATAAATAAATGTTTTGGGAGGCTCACTAAAATAAATAGATAAATCCTTTTTTGAGAAGGAATATCCCAAACTGGACGGCTTAAACTTGTTAAAAGTTAACGACAAAGTAATGGACCACGTGCTTTGAGGACCACGGTTGATTGATTTCTTCATATTATCTCCTTTCTCTCGTTTACAATTTAGAATACAATTAAAAGCAGAATTGCACATAAGTACAATCAAAATTTTAGGTAATTACCATATGCATGTGAGGAGGATTTTAAGATAATTATATAATTTTTTTATTCCAAAAAACACTTGTACTTGTGGTTGGCCTCCATCAAAATATTGAATGGTTTTTATAGCAGTCTCCATTTCTGGGTTATAATGTCAATGCTCGAATCATCTTTCGATGTAGCTCTAGCACTCCTCTCTTTGCATAGCATAGTTGTTTTTTCAATTCTATGTAAATTTAAATACAAAAACTCTGAATTTGTGTCATAATTGAATGCTTGATTCCTATGGCCGCGCTAATAATAAAATTCATTGTATAAGATCACACACACACATATTAATTGTTGATATATTGGTGATCCGTTAGACCTCATTTTGAATGAATTTTTATTTCAAGAACACGGAGAGGGTGCTCATTTCTCATTTGAACCATCTAAATCAATTTTGAATCATCCATATTTTATTTTAATTTTTCATCGACTGGTGTTTTTGGTGACGTCAAATTTAATTGAACTGTGTCCTGAGATCTTATCAAGGTAAATGTATGCTTGATGACTTATATTTAGGAGGAAGCACTGTTCAAGTTTAAAACTTGAGTGCCCTATTAAACGTGTAAGAATGTAAGATCACAACGAGCTTTAATGTTTTCAAAAATTTAAACCAATATTCCTCAATGATTTTTTAAAAGGCTTACCAAGTTAAAACGATATTCCTAGACTTTACATTTTGTATTATACAATGTTATTTGGAATTTTGGAAGGTTTCTAAAATGATTTCGAGTTGAATTGAAGTTAATCAGATGGACATTGAAAGAAACAAGCATAGTTAAAGACAGAATATTCTAGAAAGACACAACAAAGGAAGAAAAAGTTTAAATTGTACCGTTTTTATTCAATCACCATATGAGGGTTTATTTTATATAGAATAAAATGAGATATCCTAATGACTATCAAATCAGTCTACAATAATTATAGTAAATTAAATGCGATTGATCAACCTAAACCGAATAGGAAATTACAATAAATGATCATAGATCTATTGTAATCAAATCACATTTTTCAACACGGTACCCTCCCCTAAACTCAAGATACTCTTAAGTTGGAAATAACGCTTGGTAGTAATAGCAACAATAGTAAAAACAAACTTCAACCGTTTGTATGACTGACAATCTTCAAAGAGAGCAAATATAATTAAAAACTCGAGGTGATTTTCATATACATCCATGAATAACAAATCATCACTATAACAAATCATCACTATAACAAAAACTTGAAGTGATTCTTGAAGGAGGATGAATCAGTAATCGGTTAGCAGAAAATTTGAGAGTGATTCTCAAGTTAATTTCTACTATTTGAATAGCTTTTAATCTTAGTCGAACATATTGTTGGATTTGTTGATGATCAAATTATTCGACTTGGGAATCTACAGTAATTAGATAGCTTTTGTTTTTATATCACGTCGTTGTAGTTAGATTGTCCATATTGAATGAATGGTGAATATCTATTTTGAATAGTGTATATTTATCTTATTTTCGTTTTTAATTTTGAAATAAATTTAAGATTTTGATCATCTCCATTGAAATGCGTCTCCATTTTTATCAATTTTGATTCCTGGTAGGTGGATCAATTTTAAAAGTTCATATCGATCCTAAAAATGTAAACTTTCTTGGATTACTACCGTTAACTATAAAATTTCGCTAATTTTTTATTTCCTTTTCAAATCATCATGGGTGTCAAAACTTTATCATCCCAAAATGAAGGGTGTTTGAACAATATATTTGGAGATTAATCCGTTTTTGGAATATCTAGTAATTACTTAGGGAATTAAGAGTCTCTCATATTTGGCTCCAATAATTTAAATTGTTTTGTTTTCTAATTTTGATAAATTTTAATCAAACATCATGCTGGTGATAAATCTTCACCATTCTTTTGCGATCTAAGAGGGCATTATATATATAAACTATTTTCCTCCTAGCTACGCATACAATCTAACTGAATATACTTAACAATTCTCTTAATAAATTTGCAAGATTAAGATAGAATATATGCACCACAAGTTCAATAACAAGGAAAGTAGTTACAAATGATTTGGAAGTGAAATTTAGAAATCAGATCTTACCACAAGTATAGGTATATGGGATCAATTGTATAAAATGATCGATGATGAAATTAAAAAGATATGTAAGTCATAGAATACGAAATGGATAGATAAAATAGAGGAAGAGGCATTCATAGTTATTTGTGATCGAAAAAATCTTATTAAATTTAAGAGGAATTTATATCAAACTACTGTATGACCAATATTATAGGATAGTGAATGCTAGGATTTATTAAAGGGACAACAAGAACAAAATAGTTAGGGTAATAGAGACGATGATGCTGTGAAAGATGCATAGTTATACAAAAAATATTAGATTCACAATGACCATGTGCATGAAAGAGTTAATTGGGGTGGCATCAATCATGAAGATGCATGGTTAAACATTATTCAAGGTGGTTTAAACATGAACAAAGAATATCAACATTGATGCCTATTAAACATTACCTTTTTGGTGGATGATATAAATCTCAAGAGTGGATTATTGACAAGGAAAAAGGACAGTTAGGCCCCAAAACACTGAATTAATAATAGTTAGATATTTGACAAAAAAATTTACAAAATAAATAATAAATATCAATTCAAATAATTACAAATAAAATATTCTATTATAATCTAAGAGTTGCATTTAATATTTAAATACTGATGCACACAAAAACCAATAAACACTGCAAGTGTGTGGGTCGCAATTGTAACTAATAGGAAATCAAGATCAATCCTACAGAGAATTAAATAAATTGACATATAAGCATTAAATTCCAAATTTCATTCACATTAGCAAGCAAATTATAGTTGTGAATGATTAAATTTAAAAATAAAAATGTAAAGTTGACAACTAAGGTTTTTAATTACTCTAAAGTCAAGAAACGTTTAAAAAAATACTCTAGAGTTCTAATCCCTCATTTGCTCCGATCCATTGTAGTTAACTTATCAATTATATTAATTTTAATTTAAATTTTAAGGGTTAGGACACTAGAATTAATCTTGAATATCTTCCGATTACCTAAAATCCTACTTAATTCTTACTCAACAATTCCTTGCCAAGATTATATTAAGAGCAATAAGTTAAAATCCCTTCTAACTACTTAGGTCCTCTAGGTATATTTCTATCTTAGAGGCAAATTAACTATAGTTAATCTTAAGTATTTAATTCCAATGGTCCAAATAGAAATTCCTTTCCCAAATTCATTACGTTCCTCCAAATAATCACTTAATAGTGGCCAATCATCAAGCAACACAAAGATAAACTAAAATTAAAACATAAAATATTCATTAATCACAAAGTAATCGGTAAATCAAGATACAACCAAAGCAAATGAGTTCATAGGACTCTAGAGTATCAAGGTTCAGCCACACATAGCTAAATACAATTTCAAAACAGTAAAATAATGGGTCAAAATCAAATATATATATATATATATATATAGGAGAAAGAAAGAGAAAAATGAAGGAAGTACTCAATGAAAATGTGGTTTGGTGATGAGTAGTCTCACTCCCAAGCTCCAAAATCGCCTTTGGATCTCAGAGAACATAAAAAATGAAGCCTCCTTCAAAAAAAATCCTAGTTTCCCTCTTTCAAACAAAAAAACTAAATATGTGTGTTCTGGTGTGAAATCCATTGTAGTGCTTGTTGTAACGAGCTTTGTTTCTAGTTTAGAATTTGCTTTATAACACTGACCCGTTGTATCAATTGCTATACCGGGTAACCATTAAAATCCAATTTCTTCACTAAATTCATCATGATTTTCCTCCTCCACTCACTACAAAAAATATGACTTTTGGCGACAACTTTTAGCGGCGACTAAAAAAGTCGCTGCCAAAAGTGGACTTTTGGCGGCAACAATTTGCCGCCACTAAAAGTTGCCACCAAAACTATATTTTTAGCTGAGACAAATCAAACTCACCGCCAAAAGTCACTTTTAGCGGCGATTATGATTTGTCGCTGCTAAAAGTTCACTTTTGGCGGTGACATTTTGTCGCCAACAAAAGTATTTTTATAAAAATAAATTAAAAATTAAAAATAAGTAATATAATTTACTTTTGGTGACGACAAACGTCGCCACCAAAAGCATTTTTATAAAAAATAATTTAAAAATTAAAAAATAATTAATATAATTTACTTTTGGCGGCGACAGTTGTATTTTTATAAAAAATAAATTAAAAATTAAAAAATAATTAATATAATTTACTTTTGTCGCCACCAAAAGTATTTTTATAAAAATAAATTAAAAATTAAAAATAAGTAATATAATTTACTTTTGGCGGCGACAAAAGTATTTTTATAAAAAAATAAATTAAAAATTAAAAATAAGTAATATAATTTACTTTTGGCGGTGACAAAAGTATTTTTATAAAAAATAAATTAAAAATTAAAAATAAGTAATATAATTTACTTTTGGCGGCGACATTTTGTCACCACCAAAATATTTTTATAAAAAATAATTTAAAAATTAAAAATAATTAATATAATTTACTTTTGGCGGCAACATTTGTTGCCACCAAAAATATTTTTATAAAAAATAATTTTAAAATTAAAAAATTATTAAATAAAATTATTTAAAATATATTTACGAAATTAAATTTCTTATTTTATGTATAGAATTAGAAATAAATTATATATAGGAACGTGAAATAAAAAAAATAATAGTTAAAGTGTGCTAAGTTTAATTATTAAATTTTTTTAATTTTATATTATTCATAATCATTTTTTAGACATATATAGCTCATATTTTTTTTAAGAATTATGTTATTAAGCTAGTATTTTAATATGATAAATTTAAATTTTAATGGGTTATTACTTCAATTATAATTAGGTTAAGTTATACATAAATTATTATTTACAATCAAATACATAAATGGCATTAGGAAGTTAAAGTTGTACAAACATTGTGAGATGCTAATGATATTATAGACTACTTAACATATTGCGCACTTTATACTTAGCTTGATATATATATGGTATTTACTTCTTCTACTGAGCTCTAATGACTTTTGGACAAGGATTTCATGCAATTCCTCCTAGTATATTTAGGTTTTCATTGCTATAATAATATTTTATAACTAATTATTACTAAGAATAATATGAATAACTACTCAAATCCACCTTTCTATAAGATTGAAGATGATTAGATGTTAACTAGATTGATCACACAGAGATTTTTGTAATTATTATATATTGCAAAAGTTATTAGTATTCATTTTCAAAATTATTCAAAATGACTATTAACAAAATTTATGTGGTTAAAATTAATTTTTTATTAAAATAATTTTTTAAGATATTGAAAAATTATCTATAAAATATATTTTTATTAAAAGAGGGGGAAATATTTAGCTATTTTGAGAGAGGATAAAAATTTAATCATTTAGTTTATCAATTTTTTCGAAAAATATGGAGAAGAAAAAAGTAAAAGATATTTAACATAAAATAATATAATACATATTTATAAATAAATTATATACTTAATAATTTTCATTTAAAAAATAAAAATATAATTTAAAAATTTATTACAATGTATATAATAATATTATTTTAATATTTAAAAATTGTTTATTTTAAGTTCATTTTCCTAAAAAAATAATATTTATTGGTAAAAAATAATATTTTATTAAAATTATAATTTAAATATTCATATAAATTATTTTTTCATATTAATAATTGAAAATAAAATATAATATATGGATATCTTTTTAATCATATATTATTTGATATATGTATATGCAGTTACATAATATATTTAATTTCGCATATAATAACTGTAGGTATATTTTAGTTCAACTAGCAAAGAAGGGAGGCTTAAGGCTTGAAGGAGGGAGAGGTCAAGGGTTCAAATCTTGGCTTTGTCATATTTCACAACAAATATGTGATGCATGGTGGTGACGTGGCACGTGAGGTTGTTTGAGAAGGCACACACGTGACAGGTGATGTGGCATGAGTTGGTGGCGTGGCACATGAGGTAGCTTGACGGGGCATACACGTGGCATGTGCATACACGTGGCAGGTGACGTGGCGCGAGATGGTGATGTGGCACATGAGGTGGCTTGAGGAAGTGCACATGTGTCATGTGACATGGCATGAGATGGCTAGGTAATGTGGCATTATCTGTTGAACACATGGACTGTGACGTGGCATAATCTATTACATATATGGTAGGTGACGTGGCATCACTTAATGCACACGTGGCAGAGTGATGTGGCATAAAATAAATTATTATTTCTTAAGAAAAAGTTTTGGCGGCGACAAATTGTCGCCGCTAAAAGTCTTTTTGGCGGCGACATTTGTTGCCGCTAAAAAGACTTTTAGCGGCGAAAAGATGCTAAAAGTATACTTTTTGCGGCGACAATATTTGTCGCCGCCAAAAACTATTAGCGACGGTTGTTATAGCGACGATTTTTAGCGGTGGAAAGTTGCCGCTAAAAACTTTTAGCGGCGACTTTTGGACTTTTGGCAGCGACTTTTTGTCACCGCCAAAAATTAATTTTTTTGTAGTGACTTCCTCCAAGCTTTTAGAAGGGTTCCTAAAATTAAACTGACTCAAATTAACATAGAAATTACTCTAAAATAAATCAAAGCACAATATTTACTAGACAAGTTAACTAACACCAAAATAAACACTAAACACAAGCCAATTAACAAAAAATAACTATATGACTCTCCAATTAACTAATAAAACTCCTCAAAGTACATGAAAATGTAATATAGAGAGTCATCAAATACTTATTTGCAATTAAAACTATGAATCAATTTTTTCAACTAATTTTTCAAAAAAATTTGTTAAAGACTCATTAATTTAGTGTTTTAGGACCTATCTATCATTTTCCCTTATTGATAAAACATAATGGCATAATACAATCCATACAACCAACCCTGCATAGTAAAATAAGACTTATCATGTGTGATTGGACTATCATCATAGATCTTTTATATAAATAACAATTTTTCCAGCACAAAATTCTTTCAACTTCAAAGTTCTTAAAATTTGGTAAATTCCCCATGCATGCATGATAAACTGAGAGAGATATTGAGAAACTGAAGGACCACTCCTTGTAGTCTTCATATAATAACGGCTAAATTATGCATTACTCCCCTAAAACTTTGAATCACGTACACATTAACCTCTTTAACCTTTGAAACTTCACAATGAATCCCTCCACAACTCTTATATTGATGTAGATAACTCTATATAATTAATTTCATACATTAATTATCTACACATAACTTAAAGTTTAGGAGGGTTATTCGTATATAAATCAAAGTTTGGGGCCTTAAATGCACAAAAAAATGAAGTATCAGGGGATATATAATTAATAGCTAAGGGTTATTTGCATAAACCTAAAGCTCAAGGAGGTTTATAATTAAAAAAGAGTGGGGAAATAGAAAAGAAATCTGGAGCCATCACCACGTGGGAAATATGTAGATTCTATATTAATTGATCATATTCCTCAAGACAAAAGGTCCCATCGACGTCCATGTAGTAGCCTTTGTTGTATATTGGTCCTTTTAGCAAATTACAATGCAAGACTTGTCCAATTCGATGAAAACCCCGAGTGGTCCTTAACTTTCTCATCAATGTATCTCTTGTTTTCTCATGCATGCGTACGCGGAGGTTACTCATGAGTGCACATCTTACTGATAACTACGTATAGATTTTGAATTATATTTTGTTAAATTTATTAATATTGTATACCTATTTAATTAATATTTATATATTTTCCCCCTATCACTTAATTATATGATATAAAAGGAATTTTGATGCCAAATCAACTTACATTCTCCCTGTTTTTTATTTTGCAGGAAAAAATAACAACTTAAAACTAAAGAAAGAAAAAGATAATACATAATTATCTAAGGAAAAGGAAGGTAGCGGTAAATATCATGCGTGTGTGTGTATTAGAGAGATGCAATTGGTGAGAGAGCAAGCATGCAGTTTAATTAGAGAACGTTAAGTACAATGAACGAACATTCATGCAAGAGATGTTGATAAGGTGAAGGACCACACCTTGTGGTTTCCATTGAATTGGGCCACTATTATTAGCTAAAATACGATGGATATTTAATTTGCAAGTGATAAATAAATGTTTTTGGAGGATCACCAAAATAAATAAATAAATAAATCCTGTTTTGAAAAGGAATACCCCAAACTGGACGGCTGAAACTTGGTAAAAGTTAACGACGAAGTAATGGACCACGTGCTTTAAGGACCACGGTTGATTGATTTCTTCATATTATCTCCTTTCCCTCGTTTACAATTTAGAATGCAATTAAGAACAGAATTACGCATGAGTATAGTCAAATTTAGGTAATTACCATATGCATGTGAGGAGGATTTTAAGATAATTATATTTTTTTTATTCCAAAAAACACTTGTACTCGTGGTTGGCCGCCATCAAAATATTGAATGGTTTTTTTGCAGTCTCCATTTCTGGGTTATAATGTCAATGCTCAATTCTTCTTTTGATGTAGCTCTAGCACTCCTCTCTTTGCATAGCATAGTTTTTTTTTTTTTTTCAATTCTGTGTGAATTTAAATACAAAAACTTTGAATTTTTGTCGTAATTGAATACTTGATTCCTATGGCCGTGATAATAATAAAATTCATTGTATATGATCACACACACATTAATTGTTGATATGTAGGTGATCCCTTATACCTCAGTTTGAATGATTTTTTAATTCAAGAACACGGAGAGGGTGTTCATTTCTCATTTGAACCATCTAAATCAATTTTGAATTATCCATATTTTATTTTAATTTTTTATTGGTGTTTTTGGTGACGTCAAATTTAATTGAGCTGTGTCCTGAGATCTTATCAAGGTAAATGGATGCTTGATGACTTTTATTTAAGGAGGAAGCACTGTTCAAGTTTAAAACTTGTATATCCTATTAAACAAGTAAGAATGTATGAGATCATGTCATGACGAGCTTTAATCTGAATTTTTTGAAAGAGATAAGAGTTTATCTTTTTTATAAAAAATAATAAAATACAAAAATATTTTAAAAAAACTTCATAGAAATTAATGAATCCCAATTTTTCAGAGAAGTTGTTCCCAACCAAGAAAATTACGAAAAAAAGAAAGAAAAGAAAAGAAGGGGGGAAATAGATAGGTTCTATGTTAATTGGTTATATTCCTCGAGACAAAAGGTTCCAGCGATGTCCATGAAATAGACTTTGTTGTAAATTGGTCCTTTTAGTAAATTACAACTAAGACTCGTCCAATTCAATGAAATCCACGAGTGGTCCTTACATTTCTCATCAATATATCTCTTGTTTTCTCATGCATGCGTAGCGTGGAGGTGACGTTGTTAAATGCATAGATGTCGTTCATGCATATTACGGTAGTCATATTTTAGGGTAACAACAATGGGTGAGTGTTTTAACTTAAAAGTGAAAATACCAAGATACATTAGTGAATCCATCACTAATTTTAGGTTTAGTGACGGATTGTCCATCACTAGTTTCCATCACAAATATGGCGTTACTAATTAGTGATCGAAAGAGATCTATCACTAATTTGGTGACAGAATCTGTCACTAATTTCCATTATAAATATGGCTTCACTAATTAGTGATCGAAACAAATTTGTCACTAATTTAGTGACAGAAAATATATGGACTTGTTTGGAAACTTGTTTTGAGAATAGTTTTCTATTCTCTAGAATAAGAAAACAAAAAAATCTGTTTGGTAATGTGTTTTCAAAAAGTGTTTTGGAGAACAAAAAAAATAAAATATTATTCTAGAGAACAAAAAAATGAAAACAACTTTAAGGTTCTGTGATTATTGTTCTAGAAAACAAAAAAAGAGAAAAATACATATTTTATTATTTTTTTGTTCTCAGAACATGTTCTACAAAACATCAGTTCTCAAAACAATAAAATAAAAATAATTTCAAATAGCCCCTATATCACTAATTAATAAACTTCCGTCATTAATTTTTTTAAATTTTTTATGTGGGTCCAATCACTGTCATGTCATCTCCCATACCACCTCACAAGTACACATCACTCACCACCTACCACATTATCGCCACTTGGATCTCTAATGCCACATCACCACCATGTCAACAAGCTATTTTAATTCTCTTTAAATGTGATGTTACCTCGTCTCAAGGTCAAGACCTCTATCTTTTCATAGGTTCCTTTTGCTAGTTGATTTGTGATGACCTTCCATTTTTAATATGTAAAATTTGATTTATATTACTTAATTGAACACATATATTTAACTTAAATATATTTTTTATATTTTAATATATTGTTATTTAAATATGTTGATAATATATATTATCATATACACACATTAACACATAAACATATAATTCAATATTTATTATTAGTTAATAAATATAATATTTAATACCAAACAATACATATTATGAAAATAAATATTTATATATGTCGTTTTATATTATCTATAGTATAATTAAAATATTTTTATATGGTAACAATTTTATTTTATATTTAAATTTACATAATAAAAAAAATATTTGTATCTTTATATCATTTTATATTATATATTTTAATTATAATAAGAGAAAAATTATTTGTGTAATTATTTAATTTGATAATTTTGAAGATTTTTTATGTGAACTTCTCTATGTATATTATAAATTATTTATTTTTATAAAATATTTGAGCTCATTTTACTAATTTTTTAATTAAAAATATCTATCATTAATAAAAAGATTTAGTGATGGATTTAAATCGGTCACTAAAATTATAAAATTTAATCAAAATATGATGACATCCTATATCCATTACTAATTTATGTAATTAGTGACAGATTTCAATTCGTCACAAAATTTCTGTCACTAATGTCTATAATTAGTGATGAAATAGTGATCTATCACTAAATGTCCATCACTAATTTTAATTTTTCTATCAGTGAGATAAGCTGGTTTATGTTTATTAATTATTTTCTTATTTAATTTAAATTTAAATTTTTTATTGTATAATTATTTCGGAATTCAGACACATTAATGTGCTTGAATTGAGACACATTTATTGTGTCTGATTTCAGACACATTTATTTAAAGTTGATTCACATTTCGTTATTAATTAAGCATTTTACCTATTATTAATTTTTAAATTTTTAAAAAAATTTAAGTTATGTCCTGAGTCATCTATGGCAACAGGTCCAACATTGACCTGTTGCCATAGCTAAGCTGGTTTATGGTTATTATTTATTTTTTATTTAATTTTAATTTTAATTTTAATTTTTTATTATTTAATTGTTTTTGAATTAAGACATATTCATTGTGTCTGAATTCAGACACATTTAATTAAAATTGTTTAATACTACTCCATTTCTATTTGTAAGAGAAACTATCATTTTTTACTTGTTTTTTTTATATATAAGCAAAATTATATATTTCAATAAGTATTTATTACACATTTTCTAAATCATTCCTCATAATTTATATTAATGAGAAATAATTAAGGCATACTTATATTGATTAACATGGGAAATTTTAGTCTAATTTCTTTATTTTCAGACATAATTATTATGGTCAACTAACTTTCTTAAATTATGTGATACAGTTTTTTCCTCTCATATATAAAAACAGAGGGAGTTTTTCAATATTAATTTAGCATTTTACCTATTATTCATTTTTAAATTTTATGAAAATTTAATCAGCTGAGGGTTATCTATGGCAACAGTTCCCCGTTTGACCTGTCGCTATAAATATGTAATAAATAAATATATAATATAAATATAAATATATTAAAATAAAATAATCAATCAATAATAATTAAAATTATTCATCAAATTTAATTTATACTCACTGAATTCTGACATAATTTTTATTTCTCAAATTTTAAATAATTTAAAATAGTTAACAATTTATTTTGTTTAGTTAATTTAAATAATGTATTTCAATTCATTTATTATTTCATATTAATTAAGTAATTTATTAAATTTATTTTAATATGTATGATTTCAAATGTAATAATAATTAATCTCAATTAATATTATAGTTTATAATTTAATTTATTTAATTAATTTATTAAATGAAATTAAGTTAAATTTCAATATGATTTATGGCGACAGGCCTTTTGTGTGCCTGTCGCCAAAATATTTAATTTCATTAATTTATTTATTTAATTTTATTGAAATTATTTATGGCGACAATTGGATTTTACGTCTGTGGCCATAAATGATACATTTTCAACCTAATTTACATATTTATCATTAAATCTTTTATTACCACAGTTTTTTGGACTAAATGTGGCGAAAAATGTATGGTTAAATTTATGTTTTATAGTAGTGAGAAAACCATAGTTGTTAAAACCTAAAATGACAAGTAAATGTTACTAAAATGATAAGTTCAGTTAATATTCTGACAAGTATATTTTAGATTATTAATTTATTGAGGTGTACTTGTCAATATGGTTCAATACGCAAAATGTGTCTTTATAACCTCAAGCATACTTGTCAGGACACTAAACAAACTTGTCAATTTACTAGGGGAAACTTACCAACAAGCTTCAATGTGTAAAATGCCTTTTATAATCTGAAGTGTACTTGTAAAAGTAGTAAGAGAACGTGTTATTTTAGTAAAATTTAGCTGTCAATTTTCTAATTGTGAACTTGTTAACAATGTTCAATATGCAAGTAAACATTACGGCACTAATGAAATGTCAAGTTTGTTTAAGTTTTTGACAAGTACATATCATATAAAGTAATAAAGATATACTTTGTGATGTAGCTATTAACAAGTCTCCCTTAATTTGTAAATTAACACGTAAACATTAATAAAATTACAATATGACTTGTGTTCTTGACAAGAAAATGGTTTGGAAACTGAAATGACAAGTAAATATTAGTAAATTCACAAGTAATTTTTATTAAAATGACAAGTCTACTTAAACTTTTGACAAAAAGCATTACGTTATAATGATACCTTCTATATATTCCTATTAAACCTTGCTAACAAGTTCGTCTTAATAATTTAAGACGTAAACATTAATGAAATAATGAAGGTCTTAACAAGTCAATGATTGGAAAATTAAAAATTATGACAACATATATATGTTAAATTTTGCACCACATAATTAAGAATTCACAGTGGCTTGGTGGCTCTATAATTTTTTTGTAAACTATGTAATGACCTTGAAATTTAATTAAAAAATAAAATTGATGATAAGGTATTTCGATATATATATATATATATATATTTTAAAACATACTCCCTCCATCCTTTATATAAAAGTATTTTCCAGAAGTTTATTTTTGTCTCTAAATATAAGAGATGACAATGATATTTTTAAGTAATTAGATAATTTTACCCTTGCTTTGAAAATGGAATAGATTATTAATTGTACGTTTTCTCTATCACCATCATGATATTAATTATTATATTATTAGAGATAAAACTGAAAAATTATTGTGTTTTTATGTGAGTTCAACTAAATAACAAACTTTTATTAATACGCAGAATTTGGTTAAAAACACTTTATATATAGGGACGGAGGGAGTATTAACAAGAGGGAGGCTAAGTCTAGGTTCCGGTTTCGAATTCCAACTGTGAGGTGGGGTTTTATTTTTATTATTTTGGCCTTACCATAATGCCCTCAACCACTTTCCCTTCTCCTCTTCCTCATTCCAATTTTTTTTTTTTTTCACGATGGGGATACACCCAAAGGAGAGAGGAGAGAAATTTTGAACCCTTCATCCACCTCCTTCCTCGTTCACAGCTTGTCGCCGGGATAGGTGTCTGAGTCGGCCGTGTTCGACCGTGCTAGGGGTCTGACTCACAAGATCTTTTCCTCCCTTGTCTCTTCGTGGTTCTTCGTTCTCCCTCCCTGCTCAGCGACGCCGAATCTCCTTTCCGTTTTGCGTCGCTGCTGTTCTGGTGTGGCTAGGTGGGTGAGTCAACCTCTTCCCCTTCTGTTTCTTTGTGTTTTTCTCCTCCTCTCGTGTTTTCCATCGCTGTTCTGGTTTAAGGGAGCTTTGAAATTCTCTCCTTGTTTCTGCTATTGCCAACATGAGGTGAGATGCTTCAAACTTTCTCTTCTCTTCTCACGCTAGATCCGTGCGTATGTGTGTTTGAATGCTGAAAATTTTGTATTCTTTCTTTGTCAGTTGTCATATATGAATAAGTTGTTGATGGATGGGGACTTGGGTTTTTTCCTGAATTTAAAGCTGACTTTTGTTAAAATTTTATACATGCCTTTTAATCCCAGCTTTTCGAAAAGAAGAAGAAGAAGAAGAAGAAGAGCAAGGACCAAGGTTTCCGAAGAAAAGATCTTGAACACTGATGATCTATCTACTTGTGTGCTCCTTTTCTTAATTGATGGATTGGCTACTTAATTGATATTAAAACAAATTAAATGAGTAAGGAATTCAGAAAAGTTGCTTTCGTGTGATCAATAGATGAGGCGCTGTTTCATTCCTTATCACCACCATCATTATTATTCTCTTCCTTCAAATTTAGGGCCAGGAACTTTCATCCCTACTACTCACTAAATGAAGCAATTTCAATATTATTAGTCTCAACACACACACACACACACACACACAGAGAACCATATTCGAATTGGAAACAACATTTTTGCTTAAATGGTGCCTCTTCTGGAATTGAATTGAAAGATACAATTATATGTCTCTACTTATGTTTAGGTATGTGGCATAGTGATATTTGAATACTTATTATGTAACTCTTATGTTACCACAGAAAATCGTGGGATGTGCTATTCGAACTTTGGGAAACATATGTACATTGCTTGGAATTAGTTGTTGATAATCTTTGGATCATTCCATCAATACTGAAATTTCTTGACATAGTTGATTAATTTAAATGCTGGTATCATAAATTTAAAAAAAAAAAGGTTTTAGTGAATGTTTTGGAGATGTTGCACTCTAGGTGTTTTGACAAAATGTCTATTAGGAAGAATTTTGTTTGGTTATGTATTTTCTGAAATTTCAATAACTTTTTTGAGAAGCACATTGGGTTTGGATACTA
>NW_026557330.1:0-24659 GCF_029017545.1 Prosopis cineraria | reverse complement strand
TTAATATACAACGGGTTTTTTATTGATATACAAGGAATTTAGTATTAAAATTTTAAAATTTAAAAGAAGTTTATTATTAATATATAACAATATTGTGTGACAAATATAATTAACCAGTCATAATATAAAATATAATAAATGCTATGTTGTTTACTTGGTTTGATTTTATAATATGATTTATATCTACAAAAGCTCCAAAATAAAATGCCACTAACCATTTTTTTCCCCTGAGGGCATGCATGAGTTTCACATCTATATTCATTTATTTTTCACATAACCACATTTTTTTGGGAGAAAAAACTCTGCTTCCACTCCATTTTCAGTCAAATTGAAATGCATGACGAGAGTTTTGGAAAGATTTTCAAAATCTGAAAACAAGAAATTTAAATATTTTTTATTCATACAAAGAGGAACAATTTTGTAAATATCAAAAAATATACAAATAATTAATTAGTGTTTTACAAGTCTACAACTCGCAAGATAATAAATTATGGAGATATTATATAATAAGAATTGGGTCTAGAGAAGAAATTATTTCCTCATGATGCAAGAAATCAAAGTTTAAATTCTCGCCAAAATATATATACATATATATATACACACACCTACTTTTAGCGTCTGATTTTATTCCTAAATTATTGACATGTTTATTGATGTAAAGAGAAAAGGAGAGAGGAGGAAACTGGGAACTTGGGAGGTGACAACTTTGAGATTCATACTAAGAAGAAAATATTCTTTCAATTCTCTTTATAAATTATTTTTACTAACAACATTAATATCAATGCAAAACAAAATAATAATAAAAGATAAAAGATAAAAGTATATAGAATTTCAAATATGTACTTATATAACAACTTTAAAAAGTAATTTCATATTACTTTTGCTCTCTTATGAAGAGTATTTTAAAATTACCTTTTAAATATTACTTAAAAATCACACTATAATTATATATAAGATTAAATAAACCTTTAAATTGTAATTTACAAATGGAATTGGGGGAAGTACACAATGCTTGCAAGCTGGAAGGAACTCATTCAGTGTTATTAATAAGGCCATAACACCTTTACCATAATAATAAGGCACAACAACAACGTACCGCTTCTCTCCTTTATACATTTGCCTTTATTATTTTCTTTGATAACCTTTCTTTATAGTACGCAGGTTTATAGATATATTAAAGAGTTTTTTCAGGAAATTAAACAATTTCAAATGTAAATCTTACTTTATGAGAGCAAAATATTAAGAAAAATAAATACCATGCACAGGGAATTAAATTTACAATCTGAATAAATTCAAAAACTTTTTTAAAGAAAAAATTATTTTTATAAGATTTAAAATATTGTCAAGGGAAAAATAAATAAAAATAACTAAGAAAATGTAAATAAAAATGATTTTTTCAAAAAGCATACTTAAAAAATTAAAAAATTAATAATTGTATGAGTTTCTAGCTAATGAGAGTGAATACAGCAACAATGAAGAAAAATTGACGAGAGAAATAGGGTGTGGATATTTTTGTCTGCATGAAAAGGTTATATGGTCATTTTTGGGAGAAGATACGGTATGAATTGACGGAGAACTATTACACTTTTATGGCTCAAGACGGCACATACGGTATGAATTCAACATGGAAGTGAATGAAAGGCAGGGGTATGGTTGAAGACAGGACAGGGATGACCTTGGCCTTGGGAGTCAGAAGAATCAAGCAGGCTAGGGAATTGTTGAATATGAGTTCTCCCTCCAATCCATTGCACGCTCTATTTTTTTTTTTAATAAATAACATTAATTAATTATTAAAATCAATATGAGTTAAGTAGAATTATAAAATTATTTTAAAAATAATTCATTTTTTCACTAAATTTTAAAAAGTGTAATTTAATAGGTGAAAAGTTTTCTTAAAATTGAAATATTGTACTTCTATTTAAAATTTGTTAAAGGGTTTCTTGAATTAAGTATCAAAGGTTATGAAAAACAAGAGACAATGACTTATCTAATGGATCAAGAAAATATTTTAAAATGTGATTAATAAACAGGACGAGAGGGAATATATAAGTTTATAGACAAAATTTATAGTATTTTTATAAGTCACTATTCACTATGTATAAAAAAGTGAATTATTAATTACTTTATTCTAATTTTACACTTTCATAACTTTTGATGAATAGAGATGAGAAAAAAATTATGAGAGAGAAAACATTTTTATAGAAGATGCATTTAATAAGGGTAAATTGAAAAATTTAATCCCTTCTTTTTCAAAAAAAAAAGCAAATTTTTATTAACTCATCACATAATTTACAAAATTGATTAATTTTAATGATTATGTCTAAATTTAAAAAAATTTACTAAAATGTCATTTTAATTAACGAAACAAGGTCACATCATGAAAATAAGACTTGATTTTATGAAGGAAAATTTAAGAAAAAATGTAATAACTGAGTCTTGAATTTTAAAGTTTTGCTTATATGCAATACAATGAAGGAGGATATGACAATTTCTCCTAAATAGAAAATAAATATGTGGTTAAAAGTCATTTATAAATAAAATAAAAAAACATGATTAGAGAGGGGGACACATGAAAGAAGATGAGGATAGAGAAAAGGAGCCTCATTATTGTGGACTCATTTCAAATGCTCATCACATTGATGAGCACCATCATGCTCATGATACTCATAAGTGTGATGAGATCTAGATCATTCATTTTTTTTAATAGTCCAAATTTAAATATTATTTATATATTTATTAAATTAAAATTTATAAATTTATTTATTATTAATTTCGGTTAGATTTAATTAGAAGATTTAATTTAATATTATATTTTTTATAATTTTTATATATTGACTATCTTGATATATTCTACATAATCTAGATTTAATATAATTTTTATAATTTTTTACTTTGATAAATATAATATTAAAATTAAATATATAAAACTGGCATATTTTAAATTAAAATTTAAAATTTAAATTTTAAATTAAAATGTGTAAAATTAAATATAACATTAGTGTGATGAGCACAAAAAATAGACCCATTATTATTCTCCTCGGCCCAACACTCACTCATAACTCCATCATTGATTGAATTGCTTCTTCTCTCCTTTTCATCATGTATGTTCCCCAACTAAGTTATTATTCTTTACCCTGTTCACATGTTCTTTTTTGATCAAAACTTATTTCCTTATTAGTTAATTCTCCCTTGTACTAGGGATTATAGTAATTACTTTTATCTCTTTTTCTTTGAAAGTGATCAACTAGGGATTATAGTGATTACTTTTATCTCTTTTATTTTGAAAGTGATCAATCAATTTTACAACTCACACGTCTAGAGATAACACAATAAGGTTTGAATCTTGGACCTCAAGCACAAAGGAAGGTGACATTACTACTAAGATAATCAGTCGTTAACTACTTTCATCTCTTGTTAAGTTATTATAAAGCACCAAATGTACTACTTTACTGGAATTAATTTTCAAATAAGTGGTAAAAAGTATAACAAACAAATGGGCCAATTGGCCCTTTGGGCTTAGGCCCAAAACAACAAATAACAAGTAGAGCTAGTAAATATGGGCAAGTTTTGCCGTTTGGGATCAGGTCCAAAACACCAAATTGGAAGTAGTGCTTGTAAATGGACGGGTTTGGCCCTTTGGGTTAGGCTCAAAAGCGTTGTTATTTTTTTAATCAAAGAAAAAGGCTTGTTATCTTAAAATTAGTCATTTTTTCATGACCCTTCCTTATTGATAAGGCTCAAAGCTAAGCTCGTAAGCTCATTTTTTATTTATTTAAAATTTTTAGAATTTAATATTTTAATTTATAATATTACATATTTATTTTTTAAAATACAATTATAATGTTTAAAAAATAAAAAATATTATAATTTTAAAGTATAATTACATATTCTAAAGTCTAACTTTAACTTAAAAATATCTCATTGTTTAATAGTAAAATTAAGGAAAAATTAATCTTTTAGTCCTCCAACTTTTAAGTCACTTGTAACTCAGTCCCTCAACTATGACTCGCTGTGACTCGATCCCTCAACTATGACTCGCATATGACTCAGTCCCTCAACTTTTGAATCACTTCCAAATTAGTCCCTTAACCTTTGTTAATTTTTTTTATGTTAGCTTATATCTCACATTAATGAATAAGAAGAGAATATTTTAAAATAATATATGAGCATTTTCTTATCCTCTTATTTGATAAAAAAATTTTAAAAAAATTAAAAAATAAGAACCGAGTTATAGGTAAATCAAAAGTTGAGGGACTGAGTTACAAGTGAGTTAAAAGTTGAAGGACTAAAAGATTAATTTTTCCTAAAATTAAATATGGGACTAAAAAGATAGCCCAATAGAACTTGAGCCTATTATTTCATATTTTAAAGGATCAAGCTTCAAAATCTAATTGTATCAAAATGGAAAAAACTTATATATATTTAACTTTATAATACTTAAAGTATTTGTTAAAAATACTTAATTAATATTATTTAATAATTAAAAAAATCTGATGAAACGCCACCCTCTCCTCCAAAGTAATTAATTAAAAATTGAATAAATAGTTAATATTATTTAATAATTATATCTTTCAAAACTAAAAATAACTTGCTATTTCTAATTAGTAATAAATTTAATTCAATGGAGAGAGGTTGCGCAGCAGATGTAATTTTTTTAATATCTATTAATTACTATTTTATTTATATTAATTAATAAAAATAATAAATAATTAGCAATGACAACAAAATAAGATAGTATTCTTTTAAATTTTCAAAATTTGTTGTTGTTGCTGCTGCTGCTGCTGTTGTTATTGTTGTTGTTGTTGTTGGTGCTATTGTTGCTGCTGCTGCTGCTGTTGTTGGTGCTGTTGTTGTTGCTGTTGTTGTTGCTGTTGCTGTTGTTGTTGCTATTACTGTTGTTGTTGTTGTTGCTATTGTTGTTTGCTGTTGTTGTTGTTGTTGTTGCTGTTGCTGTTGCTGTTGTTGTTGTTGCTGTTGTTGTTGGTGTTGGTGTTGGTGTTGGTGTTGCTATTGCTGTTGGTATTGTTGCTGTTGCTGTTGCTATTGTTGCTGTTGTTGCTGCTGCTGCTATTGTTGTTGTTGTTGCTGTTGCTGCTGCTGCTGCTGTTGTTGTTGTTGTTGCTGCTGTTGTTGCTGTTGTGTGCTGTTGCTGTTGTGGTTGTTGTTGTTGTCGTCGTCGTCGTCGTCGTCGTCGTCGTTATTAACAACTTAAAAATGAAAGTTTCCAAAGTATTATGATGAGCACAAGTCATCGGAGTTGAGGAAATAAAGTTGGGCCAAACACAATCTCAAGATACACGAGCTGAAAATGAAAACATTGTGAGCAAAGTATGAGCTTAACTGAGATTGAAACCACAAGTTTGAAGTATTTTAAAATGAATTTGCGATGTGCAGAAGAGAGGTGAGGTTTCCATGATCAAAAAATGCCACCTCTCTTCCTCTTAGTTATTATATAATATTATATATTAATTATAACTGCCAACAAAACAAGTTATAATAAAATAATTATTCAATCTAATAATATAATATATAAAATCAATAACAAGTAGAGTGGTTATGTTTTCAATCTTAGCAAACACAACCTCTTTGCTAGCATTTATTATATAATATTATATGCTAATTATAATTACTAATTAAATAAATTATAATAAAGTAAATATTTAATTTGATAAAATAAAATATTAAATCATTTAATAAAGTAGAAATGTGGCATTTTCGAGCTCAAGACATATCACCTCTCTAATTTTAATTATTAACAAGATACTAATTTAGTAACAAAATGCTAATTTAACAAAATACTAAATGCCACCTCTCTTATTTTAATTATTAAATAAGAATATATATTTATTATTAATATTAATTAAGTAATTATCATTAAATAGTTATATAATCTAATAAAACAAAATTCCAAATAATAACAAATTAGAGAGGTTATCATTAACAAGAAGCTGTGGCATTTTATTAAAAAAACCTCACCTCTTTATATTTACTAAAATTTTAAATAAGAAAAATAATATATAAGTGGTGGCATTTAATATAAAAAACGCAACTTCTCTTCGTTGGCTTTAATATTAGTGGCTTTTCATTTTTTATGACTATAAAATGCATGCTACTAAATCTCAATTTTGTAATAGTAAAGTTGATAATATATAACTTTTATCTCTAACAATGCACTTATAATGAGATAACAAATCCCATATATTAGTTTACCTTTTGTTGGGGTCGCCTAAGGTTGTATTGTGAAGGAGCTAAAGAGTTGGTATATAATCCCCTCATGTTTATGCAATTGTCTTCATATCGCTGGGAAAAGCATGGAGCAGAGTAAGGAGAATGCTCCTGTTGGAAGGAGAAATTTGTTAAATCGTGTGTTTTGATGACTACAAAATCAAAAGAAGAGGTTTTTGTTGCTTGTGTAAATTTTAAAACCCATTGAAGTGACAAAACCTCTAAGAGTATGGAGAATCAAGGCAAGAAAGAGTTTAATAGGTTAATTTATTTATTTCTTTTAGATTCAATATGAAAACTATGATAGCTTAATAATGTAATATCCTCCTCCTTTTTGTCCCATAATTAAACCCAAATCCTAAGTAATTAGGAAAATGAGACAATAGTAAACATCAAATACAGAATTTTCATTGGTTAACAAAATGGGAACCCTAAGTTTATAAAACTAAAATCAATTTAAGTCTTGCGAAAAGGCAAATCAAAGTTCGCAAATATGCGGAAGCAAGGGATCATTGTATAAGTGGGTACATTAGTGTAATAATTTAAAACAAGAAAAATTCTAAAAAATTATAAGGCTTGTGCCGTGGCTCATTGAACATGCGCCACAGTGTGTTTACCTCTGTGACGCTTGCCATGGCTCATGGCACCATGCGTCGCGGCGTAATTACACGAATTTTGATAGTGAATTCTGCTGTCAATTTAATAGCATTAGGGCCAACTTTCGATGTGCCTCAAATCTCCATCCGATGCCCAAATGATGCGAACTAGGTGTCTACAAAAAGCTCTTTTTTAGACACTAACTAATGGCATTAGTTTCAAACTCAAATTCTTTTGAAAACAAAAATTGGACACCCTTTTTAAAACTTATACTATCATAACACATTTAACAATCTTGAATGTCCAAAACAAATACTAAGGACCATAAGCCACTAATAGCAATATGACCACATACATATCATTAAAACCAACTCGTGCAATACACCATAACACAAGGAATATTTTTAGATTAAATTTTCACTACTCAAACCCTTAACATAAAATCATAAGAAGGGAGAATTTACCACAATTTTCATCAAGATTTCCCAGAACATCACAAAATATTTACTACCCTCACTTGCATTAGTATTTTGGCCTATCATCATAACATATACTTTCTTCCTAGGGCCCAAAATACCATTACGATTTGCATTTCACTTAATGCAAGTAAATAATAAAAAGGAAAATCCTAGTTGGCAATTGAAATTATCATACATATAAGTTACCCAAAATAAGGAGGCCTATTACAAATGGATAGCTATCCTAAGCCTCAGGTTGTTTTCCTCTGTCCATACTTCTTGAGCTATTCCTTGAAATATTGAAGATAACGGGGTGAGTATAACTACTCAGTAACCAAGGTCCGACTAGCCCATACTAATGCATATCAATTAGTTTAAATGCAAGTGGCAGTTAATATTAATACTTCAACTCATGTGAGATATTTGAAATTAGATATTCACAATTTAGCTCACATGATAGCAACTACTTGGAAAATAATACTTTTAGCACTTTTCATAAAAATAGAGTTGATCAAGCAAATCATTGACAAGCATAATAGTAGAAGTTAATACTCAACTCAAAATTTCCTCATTATGGACTCAATATAGAAAACAAGTGCCTTTACTCACTATATGCATGATCACACATCTCAATATCCTCCTTATTCCTCTGACACAAAACTGTGGGCTATAACTTAATAGGATAGTCTACATTTCTTGACTTCCTAGCCTAGATACTTGTGAGGGGATTACCCGGCCAAGGCGTACCCAATTTACTTATAGATCATAGTTTCCCCCATTTCTCACACCATAGGTGTCATACACCCTAGACTAGCTTCCTCATTGAATTGGTGAATAGTTAGCTAGGTTTGAGTTTCTCATTGAATCAGTAGGACAGTCCCTCATTAAACAAGTAGGACAATATGGATAGAATTAATCTAGGCAATCCATCACACGGATGGAGCCTTACCACATGAATTTATCATCTACTCTGCTTCCTAGGCGAACTCCCGCCTCTCAAAATATGCAATACACATTTATGCCATAATTAACACATATACCATTCATAGAACTTTACATTAACAATTTTCATTGAACTTTATCATTACACACTCATTGGATTTCTCAAACACATTTCATGGAACTTCAAAACTAAACAAGTTGTTGAACTTCCAAAATCACAATCATTGTACCTCACTTTTAAAATCATTGAACTTTCTTATTTTCAAACATCATTGAAGTTCTCTTAAACAAAGATTCACTTTACTTCTTAATTTCCAAATCATTGAACTTTCAATGAATATTAATACGAAAATCCACCATTATTGTTCTCAAGGAAAATTTTACATCACAAGGCAAAAACTCACCAATTTGGTCTAGTGGATTTCTTCACAAAGTAAGCCATAATTGCATTTTTTTTACTTTATACATTTCAATGATAAATCATAAATCAATAAACTAATAGATACACATAAGTATAAGATAGAATTCCCTCGATTATCTAAAACTTTTGAGAGGTCAAAGGTTTCATCCCTCAACTATTCACTCCTGAAGCTTTCAAGAAGCTTGAAGGGTGCTAATGGTAGTTATACTATAAGCATTCACCATGCAAAATATCAATATCCATTTTGAGCTATTTTCCACTAACATTTCACCATTTCTTAACACTCAAGATTTATTCTGGACTTATGTAGAATACCCATAAGGCTTCTTAACTTCCTTTAACTCTCATTAATAACATTGAACTCTTAAATGGGCATTAATGAAGCTACAATAATCCCAACCACCAAATTTATGAGAATTTCAGACATTTAATGTCCTCTAACCACCAATCATCATAAAATCATAAATATCAAGTTTACTTAGCTCAATCTACTCCTATTAACTCTATTTAAGCTAATAGATTTGGGCCCATAACTTTTATGGACTGAAAATCACAATTATCAATCAACCCCTAACCTCTACAATCAAGAAAATGAAAGAAGAGAGGCAGATTTAAGCAAGGAAGCTTACCTTTAGTGTTTATAAGCTTCAAATTACTCCCAACAATCAATTTTTTCAAGCCCTAGCTCATCTTTTTCACCATTCTCTCATTCTCTTTTGTTTTCTCTTCTTTTTCACTTTAGATTCGTAACTTAATATCATAAAAATCTGACCATGCGGCGCACAAAGGGCCTCTTCCAGGCGTGTTGTCATGCATGCGCTGTGGTGGACCAACCACATACTACAGCGCATGACATAGAATCACTCCCTTTAGAAATTCTTCCTCTTATATTCCTGGATGACCCGATTCTCCTTCGGACCCGTGTTTAGAACTAAAATTGAGACCAACCACGCCCATTAGGCCTCTCTGGCGACATACCTCTCAGATACACTTAATTAGTCCACTTAAACTTAATTAATCTAGATTTAAAAATGAGGATGTTACAAATAACATGAAATTGATTTTATGAGAATGAATCATTTTAGAATCAACTTTAGGCTCATAAGTCCTTTAATCCTAAGTGTCATACATTTAGAGTGCATCTATGTTCAACTGTCCATTTCCAGCTTGATCTATGATGATTCATGTTTGAAATGATAATTATTTGTGCACGATAGGACTTAATATAGTCAATTCAAGCTTGAAAATGAAGTGAAATATGCTTGAATTAGACCATAGAAGCTAGCCACTATACTTTTAGGTGTTTCAAGCTTAAATTGGCAAAGCAAGCTCTACACTAAAGGATTTTCTAGCCTCACATAGATTAGGACTGCGATCCCTATGCTGGTCTGGGGTACACTCACGAATGCAAATGCTTATGCTTTTTCACATACATCACAACATTACTCACACATTCACATGCGTATTTCTTTGCAATTATTGCTACTTTACCAATTCATAAACACAATACACATAGTTCATATAAAGTACTTGTAAATAGTTTTATAAACCAATAAATAAAAGAGTTACTCCAGTTACTTTTTACCCTTATTACAAAAGGTTACTATTTATGTTGAACTTCTCATGTTAGTTCAACTCCTATGAGCAATCCTCAAAAGCTCAATCTACACAACAATATTCCTTACTCAATTTTTAACTTTTACACAAGGCATTAATTTGGCTAAGCCAAATCCCTCAATACATGAAATGGTTCAAATAACCTATTTTGAGTTCACACAACCCATTTACTATAGTCATTTTCCCTTTAGGCTACCTAAATGACCAAGACACTCTTCTTTTTCCTTTGTTCATTAATTTTTCCATTTTTAACCAAATAACTCAGCTTTATTTAAGCCGCAATCCTTAAAGTCCAACCATTAAACTTTAGGCTAGTCATAAAATCTTAGTTTCGCTCTTAAAAGTCCTTTTTAAACCTTTTCCTTAGATTTTAACTCCTGAAAACTCCTTAATTCAATTTCTTTACCAACCAAACTTAAAGAAATTAGGGTAAAAATGTAGTATTGGGAGGCACGAAACTTATCTTACAAGTCAACACTCAAAGAAAACTTCCAAACTCCAGATAATTGATACCTTAGCAGAGAAACCTTCTTCTTACCCCTTTGATATGTTTTTCCTTTCTTTCACTTTTGGTTTCACGAGCTGAGCATGTCAAGTTAAAGCAAAATTTGTGCCATGGGTCGTGGCATGTGTAGTACATGCCACGCATATGGCATAGTAATAAAACTACCATTCAACCCTGTTAACATACTGTAACATCTCAAAAATTTTAAGACTCAAATTTATTTTAAAAGTAAAATAAAATATCTATAATCAAATTAAAATTTAGAATAATTGAAGTCTAGAATTTGAGTTTTACTTAGCAGAAGTTTAGTTTTATTTTATTTTTAACTATAAAAAATTACCAAAGTTGACCCGGGCTTTTGTGCTATAATAAAAAAAATGTTGGGCCTTTTCTTGTAATTTTTCCCAAAGTGTTAGATCAGCATTTTTAAGAGCTAAATTGATGCAAAAATGAAACAAGGAAAAGAACAAAGAACGCACGAGAGAGAGAGAGAGAGAAGAAGAGAGGAGAAAGAGAGGGAGTTAGGCTTAGATTTAGGAGGCTTTACGACCGTTGCAAGCTCGGCTACATAATAGGTAAACTCCCTACTTCAATCCTCTTCTCTCTTGATTTTCTTCAATTTTTGGAAGATGAAATTTTTGGATTTTGATCCCAAAGGCTTTATTCTTATAAGCTTTAGTTTCCTTGGGTCCTTGGGAGGATGTTTTGAGTTTTTATATAGTGATCTAATGTTTTGAGTGGATAATTGGATGAAAAGAGGTGTTTTGGGCACAAATTAAATCCTGAGAAATTGGGTTTTTCTCCTTAATGATTTAAGCCTATTGATTTAGTTATAATTTTGCTATTTGAGCCCAATAAGATTTAAATTAAGGTTTAGTTTTCATTATAAGGGCTAATGGTAAAAGTTGGTGACACTAAGTGAAGGTTTTTAATTGATTAAAAATTATATAAATTGAAAATTAGCATAGTGATGGCTAATAAATGATTTTGATGGTTAAGTAGTATTATGTGAATGGTTGGTTTAATATATGGACCATTAGGATGGATTATGACTCATTAACTTAAGTTGTGTGGTATGAGTTATAGCCTTCATTAATACTATTTATCATGTTAAGTGATGTTGATCACTTATATGTTGTAGAGAGTTGTTGGTAGAGCTTATTGAGAAGTTAAGGAACAAGTCAAGTCCTACTTTGTACAAGAGGAACCCTTTTGGTACCAAAGGGTTGAGGTGACAGGAGAATTTATATTTCTTATTACTTTGTTTTAGCTATTTTTGAATAAATATTACTAGCTATCATGCATTACATGTTTTAAAAGATTAAATGTGCTTTATAAGAGGTTATGGGGTACTATCTTGATTATAGTGCAAATATATTTTTCTAATTGTTTAACAACAATATTTTTATAGAAACGAGATTTGTTTGCATGTATTGTAATCATAAAGAATAGAAGTTGTACTTAAGGAAGTGTAATTAAGTAAGGTACCTTAGATAGACTAAGGAATTGTTTAAGGGAGATTTATAAATGTTATACTACCTTAGAGTGTTGAAGTGGTCAATACTCAGGAAAGGTAGACACGAGTAAAAGGCATGATCTCAATAGGAGTTCACCAATGAGAAGGTGTAGACTTTTGATATTCTGTGGCACACTGCCAGTACTTAGTGTTGCCTTACGTATTGTGGGCTCAGTGCACTAAAGTGGTTAGTGTATTGAGTGTTCAACACCTCTCAGCAGGGGAGGGAATCTGACATATGAAATGTGAGGTTGAGTGCCTAGGCCAAGGTAGCCCTCACATAGAGAGTAAGTCGGGTTAGCTCTAGGAGGGAGTTAGTTTTGACTGCTTAGGATTCACGTCAAAGGGGCATAGGTGGTTTAGTAGATTAGATCATGCCTTAGATTATGTTTTGTACCTATGGAGGTACAAGTGGGTATAAGGTTTACTTGCGAGTTAGAGAGTGCCAGGGGGCATTTTGTTAGTCATGAAAGGCCATACCAGCCTATGTCATGCATTCATGCATTTGAAATGGCTAAATTATACACTATATTGAATTTATTATTCGTTTATTCAATTATGGCTTGCTTTGTAATAATCAATGTAGATTTTTCTATTATTGAGATTATGGTTGTTTGACCCCTTTCTTTTTAATATTTTCAGGTCCAGGTGAAGGAACTAGTGGAGGACGGGGAAGGAAGCAGAGCTAGGGGTTGTTTGTGAATTGTAAAGAATTGCAACCCTTTCTTTTGAGCTAATCTATTGTAATGTATTTAGAATTAGGGTGCTAGTAGGATGTAATTATGTATATGTGTGTGAGAGTGGATTGTATGGCTTGTGTATGAATTTTTATTTGCTTGTAGACTTGTGGTTAGGAAACTTGGCTATGGTGTGTGGTTTTTATAGATTTATTTAGTAGACTAAGTTTCCACTACAAGAAAATATTTATTTTGGTATATATGTGATTCCACAAGCAAATGCAAGGTGGTTGCGTTGCAAGCGGTGTGTTATATGCAAACATACACCTTAGATAGAGAGAGTGGGTACATGGGCCCCACAGAGATCTTTGAGCAAAGTGAAAATGTTTAGCGTGTGTATTCATATGTGTATGTGATATTTGGAATAGTTTTTGGCCACTCTTGTGTGATTTATGCATTGTAGGGGTTTAGGGTCCATTTTAGGAAATGGCACCCAGGTAGTTAAATTTTAGTATAAAGGGTTTTTCTATCATTTAAATGTTCTGTTAGGTGTTTTTAGTTTTATTTGACGTGTCCAAAGTGTTCCTATAGGTTTGTGACCATTAGGATGAGATTTGAATAATTTTGAAAATGGTTTTTTCCAACAAACTGCACTTTTGCATCCGGGTGTCCAAATCTTAATCCTACCGTTGGATTTCTCTAAAATTTAGTTCACAAGTAAAACCTTTTATAAGCTTCGCGTTGGATATCGGACAGAGAAATGGTGCTCTTTGAAATTTGGTCCGGAGGACCTGTCATGATAGCAAAAGTGCTGTCATGATAGCAACAGTAATGATGTTGTCACGAAATTCAATCCATCCATTGGATCTTTTCAAAATTTGGTATGCTAATAGTACTATTTAAAAATAACATGTGGGCTTTGGAATCGCTTCAATCAGAGGTTGAATGATGAAATGGTGCACTTTAAAAGTTAGTCCGGAGGTGCTGTCATGACAGCTATCATGACAGCAAAATTGACCAAACTTGTAACATGTCTAATTTTTAATCCCATCGTTGGATCTTTTTGAAATTTAGTACACTTATAGTACCTTTTGAATTTGACGTGTGAGCTTTAAAATTACTTCGATCGGGAATTGAATGACAAAACAGCGCCTCTCGGAAGTTGGCCGGGAGGGCTGTCATGATAGCAATTTAATGCTGTCATGACAGCATCTTTTTCCCTGCTTTCGCCTAGCTTGCTTCCGTACGCTATAAGTAAAACCTATAAATTATTTATTTAAAAAATTTTTTAAATGTTTATTTTGTAATCGTGTATCTGCTTAGTGATTTAAATGGTTTGTTTTCTAAGTTGGTTTTAGGATTAACTCCTTAACCACACTTAATTTATTTGAATTGTGTGATTTTTGGATAACACTCAGGGTAAGTGTTACACATACCATCCAAACAACACTACACATAAATCCATCATCTAAAAATATACATATATATTATTTCTCAACAAAATCAAGATTTTCCAAATAACAAAATAAACACACAATTAATCACACATACATACACTATCATACATTAATAATTGTTACCTTGTATTTTAGACAACACGTTCTCCTATACCACAATTCTTTCACCACTCTTTTGAACAGCACAATCTACACAGCCATTTAATAATATATGTATAATATTAATTTCATAATACTAAATACTAATTTTATATTAAAATTAATAAATAATTCTAATTTAAATAGTTAGAAAGTTTAGGCCTAATTTTTATATTAATTCAAAATTAGTGCCACATTTAATTTTCTAGATTCATTTATGAAATTCTCATACCTCAATAGACTATACCTAGTTCTTAAATCAATCATAATATCAAAATTTCATCAATTTATTTTCCAAAAATTCGTCCAAAAATAAATTAAAAATTCAAAAATTACCCTTAAGCCTTAACTCACCATTTCATAACCTCATAAACATTTATTTATACACAAATAAATATCTAATAATTAAGAACTTATCCCAACATCTTAGATTTAACATAAACTCAATCATATAGGTCTAGAGTTTAACTCAAAAATTCTTAAATCTAAGTTCCCATATCAAAGAAATATTCTATAGTATTTACTATACCTCTAGCAACCTCAACATTTATTTTTGAATCATCATAACCTCATATCAACTATCCTATAGAAAAATCCTAATCAAAAAATTTTCTTTATACATCAAAATAATACTACTATTAGATAGTTCTAAATGAGTGAAAAATATTTATGAAGAGATCTTGAAATATGAAAGTCATTTTGCACACCTAAATAATATGAACATTTAGAATCTTACCTGAATAAAATGAACAATGCTATGCATAAGTTGAAATGTAATGAAGAAAAAGAGGAAGAAAGCCATGTGGAAAAATGAAAATGAGGAGGTTCTATTTATAATGGGACATGGGTCCCACAACCATTTGTTGTTGTTGTTGTTGTTATGTTATTATCATTATTTTCAAACAAAGGGAGCAATTTCAACCTAAGGGAGAAAAAAAAATTCCAATCACTTTTTGGTGGCTTGACTTTCCTTTATATATATATATATATATATATTAATTATATTATAATTCAAATAAATATCTTTTGTATGATTTTGAGCCTAAATTTAATCCACATTTCAATGCCTAGATATGTGATTAACTTCAAATAACCTTAAATAGAAATTTATTTATTCTAAATCTCAAAACAATATGAATTCTTAATTTTTAAATCCTCAACAAAAACCCAAATTCCAGAATTTATTTACTATATAAAGATTAGGATGTTACATGTTCAAGCTCAAGAAAGTTATATAAAAACTCAAACAAGCACCTAAAGTGTGGTATGTGGAACATCCCAAAAAAATTTTAAGACTCAGATTTACTTTAAAAAAATAAAATAAAATATCTATAATTAAATTAAAATTTAGAATAATTTAATAGAGGTGCAGAGTTTGAATTTTACAAAGAAAAAGTTGGGTTTTATTTTACCAAAGTTGACCTGAGCTTTTGTGTTATAATAAAAAATATTGGACCCTTTATTGTAATTTTTTTCAAAGTCTAATATCAGCAATTTAAAGAGCAAAAGAATGCAGAAACTGAAAAGAAAGAAGGAAAGAAAGAAAACAAATGCACAAGAGAGAGAGAGAGAGAGAGGAAGAAGAGAGGACAAAGAGAGGGAGTTAGGCTCGAATCTAGGAGGCTTTGTGGCTGTTGCGAGCTCGGCTACGTGATAGGTAAACTCCCTACTTCAATCCTTTTCCCTCCCTCTTTGTTTTTCTCAATTTTGGAAAAGGAAATTTTTGAAAATTTGATCCAAAATGCTTTATTTTTTTTAAGTTTTAGTTTTCTTGGGTCCTTGGGAGGTTGTTTTGAGTTTCTACATGATGCCCAATGTTTTGAGTGGATAATTGGATAAAAAGAGGTGTTTTGGGCATAAATCAAACCCTAAGAGGTTGGGTTTTGCTCTTCAATGATTTAAGTCTATTAATTTAGTTATAATTTTTCCATTTGAGCCCAATAAGATTTAAATTAAGGTTTGGTTTTCATTATAAGGACTAATGGTGAAAGTTGGTGACACTAAATGAAGGTTTTTAATTGATTAAAAATTATATAAATTGAAAATTAGCCTAGTGATGGCTAATAAATGGTTTTGGTGGTTAAGTGATATTATGTGAATAGTTGGTTTAATATATGGACCATTAGGATAGATTATGACTCATTGACCCAAGTTGTGTGATATGAGTTATAGTCTTCATTAATGCTATTTGTCATGATAAGTGATGTGGATCACTTATATGTTATAGGGATTATTGGTGGAATTCGAAAGTTAAGGAACAAGCCAAGCCCTATTTTGTACAAGAAGAACCCTTTTGGTACTAAAGGGTTGAGGTAATAAGGGAACTTATATTTCTTATTACTTTGTTTTAGCTATTTTTGAATAAATATTACTAACTATCATACATTACATGTTTTAAAATATTAAATGTGCTTTATAAGGAGTTATGGGGTACTACTTTGGTTATAGTATAAATATATTTTCTAATTGTTTAACAATAATGTTTTTATGGGAACAAGATTTGTTGCATGTATTGTAGTCATAAAGAATAGAAGTTGCACTTAAGGAAGTGTAACTAAGTAAGGTACCTTAGATAGGCTAAGGAATTGTTTAAGGGAGATTTATAAATGTTATACTACCTTAGAGTGTTGAAGTGGTCAATACTCGGGAAAGGTAGACACGAATTAAAGGCATGATCTTGGTGGGAGTTCACCAACAAGGAGGTATGAACTTTTGATATTCTATGGCACACTGCCAGTACTCAGTGTTGCCCTGCGTATTGTGGGCTCAGTGCACTAAAGTGGTTAGTGTATTGAGTGTTCAACATCTCTTAGTGGGGGAGGGAATCCGACGTATGAAGCATGAGGTTGAGTGCCTAGGCCAAGGTAGCCCTCACATGGAGAGTAAGTCGGGCTGGCTCTGGGAGGGAGTTAGCTTTGACTGCTTAGGATTCATATCGAAGGGGCATAGGTAGTTCGGCGGATTAGATCATGCCTTAGATTATGTTTTGTGCCTGTGGAGGTACAAGTAGGTATAAGGTTTACTTGTGAGTTAAAAAGTGCCAAGGGGCATTCTATTGGTCATGAAGGCCATACCGGCCTAGGTCATGCATTCATGCATTTTAAATGCCTAAATTATGTACTATGTTGAATTTATTATTTGTTTATTGATTATGGCTTTCTTTGTAATAATCAATGTAGATTTCTCTGTTACTAAGACTGTGGTTGTCTCACCCCTTTCTTTTCAATATTTCTAGGTCCAAGCGAAGGAACCAGTAGAGGACGGTGATAGGAAATTAGTCGCTTATCCTCAAAATTACACTAAAGCTAACCCTAATGCAATATAGGGCCAACCCTAGGTCATCTCCCAAGGAATGGTTTTAAGTCTAATTAAAGTTATCTAGTGAAATAAATCAACCAAAGTTTGTAGGAATTTAGTTATCTAGCTAATTATCTAAACTAATTACCTAATATGCAAGTAATTAAAATGCTAGTGAAAGTGAGTGAAATGAACTTCCCTTTTTACAATAATGGAACCCTAGAGATTAGTTGATTTTGGACTCATTATCTTCTCATGATTAGGCTAAGTTTAGCTTCCCTTTCCTCTTGACTAAAGCTGTCATGACTTAAGAAAATTATCCTAAGCCAATTAACCTAATTAGCTAACCTCCCTAGGTCTTAGATTAAAGTCCCTAGTTCAATTAACCAATTGGTGAAGACATTAGCCAAGTGATTCACTCAAAATCCTCTCTCAACAGCCATGGTCAAACACATAAATTGAGCAACCACAAGATTATGTCAAGCTACTCAACAACACAAGCATTAACACCACAAGATTATGTCAAGCTACTCAACAACACAAGCATTAACACCACAAGATTATGCAATATTACACAAGAAATTCACTAATTGAAAAACACAAGATTATGTGCCAAACAAAGAGTGGCAAAATTCAGTCATGGCTGTCCAAGGAAGAAATTAAATGAAACAATCCTCTCTCTTTACATCAACATCAAATTCAAATTAGAATTTATAAGCTAAGATGATTAAACCCTAGATTAAGGAATCTAACCATCTAGTAAAAAGAGAAGAGGATAGGAAACAAAAGAACTTAGCCAATTTGAAGCTCAAGACTCATCCTCCATCTTCATCTCTCTAGGATTCCACAAAGAAACTTAGCCAATCTTCATCTTCAAGAACCCTAGTGATTGCTTGTGAAGGCCAAACTCCATAGCTCTTGAATGATGGAAATGAGCTTCAATCCTTGTGAAAATGGAAGGGATGGAACGAAAATGAAGAGAGGAGAAGAATGGTATGAGTTTTGTGGAGGTTTGGTGGCTGAAAATGGAGGTTAGGGTGCTGGAAAATGAAGAACAAAAGAGAGAAAATGAAGAACACTATGAACAAGAAGAGAGAATGTGGAAGATGAATGAGATATGTGTTGGATCCCATTTGGGACTTAAAATGGCGTGCTCCTTGGTGTCTCCCATCAGCTGAAGCTTAATTAAAATAAGGAAAAAGAAATTAAAATGTAAATGGGAGCCTTGTCACACTTGCAAGGTGGCAACTTCCTATTGGTTTGTAGATGATTCCAATGTGTGCCTAATTTCCCATGTGTCATCCACATCATTTTAGCTGATCTAATCCCTCAAAATAATCATAATTCACGTGCAAACCATCAGCCATTGTCCTCAAGGAGTGTTGACCTCAATTGCCCAATTGATGCACAAGTCACATGCCACCTATGTCACATAAATCACATAATTCAATTAAATAGCATATGATATAATAAAATCTAATTCATGTCCAGAATTAAATTCATAATTAGAAGGGAGAATTTATTAAATTAACCAAGTTTCAGGCTGCACAAAATTATATAAAAATTTTCACACAAAGGCAAACCAAAAACTAGGACAAACTAAGACACTTAAGAAAGTGTTGACTTTTTTATTTAATTACTCCCAAACTAAAATGAATTTTAAAAATATAATTTCACCATTCATCAACTGGACATAAAATGCACTTTGTCAATTTTTCTTGTACATTTTCTCAAAAGTTCATTTTTTGGACCAAAATGCCCCTAGTGCACTGATCTTAGAAACTTAGGCAAAGTTCCAAATCTAATGCAATGTGTGCACTTGAAGGTGATAAATCATTAATAAAATGGTCCTAATTGACAAATAAAAGTGGGTAACAAATGTGTTCTATCAATTCCCCCACACTTAGCTTTTGCACTCCGGGCAAAATCAAGTGAAAAAGGTCCCAAAAGAAACTATAAGACAAAGAAATAAGAGAAAAACATTGTTTCAAGTCACTAAAATACTAGCTCATGAACTTCTACAAATTATCAATCAATGTGGCAATAATTACGAAAGAATTATGCACATCACAAACAAACCCTTACCAAGAATCAATGTCAAAGAGTAAGCCTCTCTAGGTTAAGTGTTTGCTCTCATCACTCAAAGTGTATAAGGTATTAAATTTCACTCAAAATTTCTTAGGATAAACCCTACTATGAATTTGTAACCCTTCTACATCTCCATCACTAAATAGCACTTGCAATCAAGAATCAAATGGACTTTATTAGGTTGTGATATAGGTAATGAAAGGATGTCTAAGAAATGCATGTATATAAAAAAAAATAGGGTTAGCATCAAAATAATGCTAAATCAAGATATATCCCCTTAATATGCAAAGCATAACCTAACTCAATTGAGTGAACACCTTAACACAATGAGGATGGAAAGAAATGATAAGAAATAATAAAACAAATGGAATGGATGAGCTAGGCAACTTTTTATTTTTATTTTTATTTTTTTTCTTTCTTTTCTTTTTTTTTCTTTTTTTTTTTTTCTTTTTCTAGCAACTTTATTTCTTTTCTTTTTGACTATATTTTTTTTTTCAAATCTATCTTTGTTGTTTTTTTTTGGTTGCCCCTAACTCTTTGAAAACAATGGAAGTAATGGATAGAGAAATGATAATAGGCATCCACTCATTTGATCTAGGACATGCAATGAATATTAAAAAGACATATAAAAGTGTAACATGCATTCCTTGGGGAAAAATAGGGTGAATATTTTTTTTTTAAGAATCAAACCAAAGGCTCAAAGTGGCTAACAAAGGATAATAAATAATAATAGGTTGGCTATTTGGCTCTTGGCTATTTTTTATGAATGCCATCTCTCATCTCCTATCAAACAAGTGCAAGATATATGGTCTTAATTAAGAAGTGAAACAAATTCTAGAGGGTAACATCACTAAGGAATTAATCACACATGAGTGTTTAGCCTCTTCCATGAATGGGTAATATGCCACTCTAATCCATTAATTCAAGGTAAAAGAATGTTCACTTCACACCTATTCAATCCTAAAAATTACCACATCTCAAGAATCAAAATATCCATTCAAGAGCTAGGTAATTAAGTAACCTCAAACAAAACAAAACAAAGAAATTTTTTTTTTGAATTTTTTTTTTGCAAAACCAAACAAACCAAACAAACAAAACAAAATGTTTATTTCTCTCCCCCACACTTAAATCATGCATTGTCCTCAATGTATGTATAGACTAGTGATAAAATAAGGTGAGATCAATAATGAATGCATAACAAAAGTGTGGTGCAGATATTTTTTTTTTCAAACTAAAACACAAAACAAAGAAGTCAAATAAAGCAAATAAACTCTAATTTTCCTACTAGGTTCATCTCCCCCACACTTGAACTATACCTATCATTAAATATATCAATTAAAGGAAGGTAAAAGCTCAAGGTTAGAGAGATACAACCTTATCATGGTGGTTCAAAAACATGTTGAGAGAAGTCCTCCTCCTTTTGAAGTGATTTGGCATCTTTGTAGAGCTTGCATAGGTGACCATTGATTTGCATAGTGGAACCCGTGGCTTTATTCAAGAGTTGCAAAACCCCATAGGGAAACACCTTGGTCACTAGATATGGTCCCTCCCACTTAGACTTCAACTTGGCATGCTTATGAATAAACCTTGTTTGGAACAAGAGGACTTGATCTCCTTCTTGGAACTTTTTCCTCAAGATTAGCTTGTCATGAAGGATCCTTGTTTTCTCCTTATAGATTCTAGAAGACTCATAGGCATCCAACCTAAGCTCCTCAAGTTCTTGCATTTGAAGAAATCTCTCCTTAGCCGAAAGATGGAAATCCAAGTTTAGTTTCTTGATGGCCCAATAGGCCCTATGCTCTATCTCCACAGGGAGGTGGCAAGCCTTTCCATACACCAATCGAAAAGGAGACATGCCAATGGGAGTCTTATAAGCGGTCCGATAAGCCCACAAAGCATCCTCCAAGTGTAAAGACCAATCCTTCCTATTTGTGTTCACCACCTTGGTTAGGATTTTCTTGACTTCTCTATTTGATACTTCGGCTTGGCCATTAGTTTGGGGATGATATGGTGTAGAGATTTTGTGATGCACCCCATATTTAGCCAAGAGAGCCTTCATCATCTTATTGCAAAAGTGGGATCCTTGGTCACTTACCAAGGCCTTAGGAACTCCATACCTACAAAAAATATTAGATTTGAGAAACTTCAAAACAATCTTAGCATCACAAGTTCTAGTAGGAATGGCTTCAATCCACTTTGAAACATAATCAACACCAAGTAATATGTACTCAAAACTAAAGGATGGTGGAAAGGGACCCATGAAGTCAATGCCCCAAACATCAAAAATCTCACAAAATAAAATGGGTTGTTGAGGCATTTCATGTCTCTTACCCCAACTACTAACCTTTTGACATTTCAAGCATGCTTTACAAAATTCATAAGAGTCTTTAAACAAGCTAGGCCAATACAATCCACAATCTAAAACCTTCCTAGCTGTCTTATTTGAGCTAAAATGACCACCACATGCATGAGAGTGACAAAATTCAAGAACAGAAGGCACATCAACATCATCAACACACCTCCTAATCACTTTATCACTACAAATCTTCCACATCAAAGGTGGTTCCCAAATGTAAAATCTAGACTCTCTTTTCAATTTTTCAATGGCAAAACGTGAAGCACAAGGAGGCAAGACTCTACACTCAATATAGTTAGCAAAAGAGGCATACCATGGAGGCTTAGATGAAATGGCACACAATGCCTCATCAGGAAATGAATCACAAGGAATAGTAGGGTTAGAGTTTACCATAGTAGCTTTTAAATGAGGTAGTCTAGACAAATGATCCGCTACTTGATTGGTAGAACCACTCCTATCCCTTATCTCCACATCAAATTCTTGCATTAAGATCACCCATCGAATCAAGCGAGGCTTAGAATCTGTCTTCTTAAACAAGTACCTCACAGCAGCATGGTCAGTGTACACAACAACTTTAGAGTTAAGAAGATATGATCTAAATTTATCAAGTGCAAAAACAATAGCAAACAACTCTTTCTCAGTTGTGGTGTAATTAACCTGAGCTGAATCTAGGGTCCTAGATGCATAAGCAATCACATATGATAACTTGCCCTCTCTTTGACCAAGCATAGCTCCCACAGCAAAATTAGAAGCATCACATGACAACTCAAAAGGTAAAGACCAATTTGGGGCTTTAAGAATGGGAGGGGAAATGAGCATGCTTTTCAAAGTGTCAAAACTCCTTTTGCAAGCATCATCAAAAACAAAATCAACATCTTTTTGTAAGAGTTTAGACATAGGCAAAGCAATTTCACTAAACCCCTTTATAAATCTCCTATAAAAGCCTGCATGTCCCAAAAATGATCTCAAATCTTTCAAACAAACAGGATATGGCAAAGAAGCAATCACATCTACTTTGGCCTTATCCACCTCTATGCCATTGGAAGAAATCAAATGGCCTAAAACAATTCCTTTATCTACCATGAAATGGCATTTTTCAAAGTTAAGCACAAGCTTCTTTTCAATGCACCTACCAAGCACTTTATCTAAAGAATGCAAGCATGAATCAAAGGACTCACCATACACAGTAAAATCATCCATAAAGACTTCCATGCAATGTTCAATAAAATCACAAAATATGGACATCATGCATCTTTGAAAAGTACCAGGTGCATTGCAAAGACCAAAAGGCATCCTCCTATAGGCAAATGTACCAAAGGGGCATGTAAAGGTAGTCTTATCTTGGTCACTAGGAGCTATAGGAATCTGAAAATACCCACTAAACCCATCTAGGAAGCAATAATGGGACTTGGAAGCCAATCTCTCAAGCATTTGATCAATAAAAGGCAAAGGAAAATGGTCCTTCCTAGTCACATTATTGAGCTTCCTATAGTCTATGCACACTCTCCAAGCATTTTGAACTCTAGTTGGAACAAGCTCTCCTTTCTCATTTTTTACCACAGTAATCCCCCCTTTCTTAGGTACAACTTGGGTTGGAGACACCCACTCACTGTCAGCTATAGGATAGATGATCCCAGCACTAAGTAGCTTAACAACCTCTTTCTTTACCACATCTAAAATCAATGGGTTAAGTCTCCTTTGTGGTTGCCTAATGGGCTTAGCATTGTCCTCAAGAAAAATTTTATGTGTGCACACAATAGGGTCAATACCAGGAATGTCAGCCAAAGTCCAACCAATAGCATGTATGTTCTTTCTCAACACATCAAGTAATGCATTTTCTTCCTCAAGAGATAAAGAGTTAGAAATTATTACCGGAAGCTTCTCATTCTCAATGAGATATGCATACTTGAGATTGGATGGTAAAGGCTTCAACTCCAAGGTAGGTGGCTCTACACAAGAGGGAATGAGCTTCTTCAAGTCTAATTTGGTGGAATATTCCATGGTACTATCTTGTCTTTTAGGCTTCTCACTTTTTTGATTTCTCCTCTTTCTTTTACAGCCTCCCCCTTTTCTTGCAACTTGTCCTCAAGTGCTTGGACTTGAGCCACGGCCTCGACATGTGAAAGTGTAGAATTTTCCTCCAATAGCTTGGGAATCCTAAGAACATCAAGCTCGAGTGGAGAAAAACTCATAGATTCGGCCTTAATGGCTTTAGTACCTACAACACAAGAAGATATACCCTTCTCAAGCATTTCAAGATCAAGCATAGGAGATTTTAAACAAATCATGAGAAGAAGTAGTTGCATCATTCAAGCATGCATCAATCTCTAAACAAATAGGACAAAACTACATCCATCAATACATG
>NW_026557329.1:0-24693 GCF_029017545.1 Prosopis cineraria | reverse complement strand
TTTTTTCCTCATGAACATGATTGACCTTATTTTCCCTCCAAACTATGATCATTTTTCTCTTATTTATTTAATCAATTAATTTTCATCCGTTCGGACAACATACAACTCCTTCTTCTTCAAATACTTATTTCTTTGGCCTTTCGACAGAAATTCTCTTCATATGATTTTATTTTATTTTTATATATCTATTTGAGTACGTTAAATTGAAGGCTTAATTGAAAGTAATTCTTTTAAAAATATTATATATATATATATATATATTTGAACTTGAAACCTTGTGCTTAATTAAATGGCAAAAACTCCTTCCATTATGACCAAAATTGCCTAGAATTGCTGAGTTTTATCTTTGGCCATATAAATACTAAAAGTTTAACCTTATCTCTCTTGATTATAAATTGATGCAAAAAGAAAAACATTTTTGGAATAAAATAATTAATAATCCACAATTCTTGGAAATGATTTAAATTCATGAGACCCCTGCAAAAAGGAGCGGACCGAGTATGATGGGAACCAAAACCAAAGTCTCTCTACCCTTTACTTCTCGTATTTCTGCAGAACTGTCACTGTGGTGATCACGTGAAGAGAATTCAGGAACACATTATTGTCTCCATGAGAAAAAGCAAATAATTAATGTGCACACGTTGACCAAAACACTCAGGCGCAAAATAATTAATTTAATTTTTATGTTCCGAGAGAACAATTTAATTTGGTACTTTTTGCTCCTCAAATTTCTCAAATAAGATGCAATTAAGTTTGTCTTTTCACGTTTTCTCATGTTATGATAGTCTACAGCTAAGAATTGTGTGTTTAATTAATTTAGGAAATATTAATAATTTATCTGTGTTTTAACTCAATTAAAATTCAGTCATTAAAATTTAACTTATTTTAATTAATCTTTATAATTTTAATTTAATTATAACTCAATTTTTATAACCACATAAATACTGCTTCCGTAGGGAGAGCCTATGAAAATCCTTCCCAATAAAAGCTATCTTGTAGACCTTGCTTATTAGAGCACTTTCAAAGTGCTCTTGTATTCATGGGATCGTCTAGATAAAGCGCTCCAATAGCCCAAAAAAAAAGTGTCTAGGAAAAGCACTCCAATAGCCCAAAAAGAGAAAAAGCGTTCTAATAGAATCTTTTTTTTTTTTATAATAGCATAAGACTAGAGTTATTTTTTTAAAAAAAACTTATAAACTAAGGTTAAATTATATAATATTCCCCTCAATTTTGAATTACGTACATATAATTTTATTAACCTTTAAAACTTACAATTAAATCCCCTCAACTTTTATATTTATACAATCTATATGATCTGATAGTATTGGCTACTGAGTTTAAAATATTATAAAAGATATAAAAAATATCAAATTATAAACACAACTAACCGTTATATGAGGGAACCATAGTCGTGTTACACATGTTCATCCTTTCTCATTTGGCAGTTTTCTTTTTCATATCATCGCATTATTATTATTTTTGTTAAGAAAAGAAAAAGACCCAACTAGGGTCTATTGTTGCAAATTCGAATATAATCAATGCCTAGAGCATCATCTGGTGGATGATCTAGATTATGCACACCCATATTCGTGGCATTAGCCAAAGAAGCCAAGAAATTGGCATGTTTATTTCCTTCACAATGGATGTGATTAATCTTGACTTGCCACCCCCTATGTATAGTAGGGAATGGACCTGCAAAATCATTTTGCTGTTGGCATTCACATAAATAGTATCTTTTGACAAAAGATACACAGCTAGCAGGCAGTGAACATGTAAATTAACTTTTTCTAAAACCTTGCTCCCGCACCATATTTAAACCATCAGACATAACCCATAATTCTACATGTAAAGGGGTGCACATTGCGATAGCATCCATGGGTCCGAGAGCCATCATAACCCATAATTCTACCTGCTCGACCATCGTTGCTTGTGGCTGCACCATCACAATTATGAGTCACTTACTCTGGAGGCCAGTTAATGTTCTGCATAGACTTGGTTGATGCACTTCCCTAAGCTTTCCGGAGAGCAACCTCTCTTTAAGAGTAAAATCTACCAGCATGTACCTTAGCAACCAGCTAGTCCCCTTGCAAAGAACAATTTTGAAAGATAATTTGCTACAAGCATCCAACAGTTTCCAAAAAATGAGACCAAAAGTAGAAGCCTAAGTAGATCTCATGTTATTATTAGCAGTACATCCATATAAATTGTGTAGCATCCACTTCTCCAATGGCTCAGTCAGAATTATTATATATATATATATATGTATATATATGAGATATGAAGAATAAAGACGAATGTATGTAGTAATAACTAATTTTTATATGATTTGAAAGCTATAGTTAAATTAAGATTATATATATATTTATAGAAAGGAAAAATTGTAAAAAAAAAAATGATGGTTGGGTTAAATGAGCTTGACTGAAATTAAATGTCGATTTAAAATAATCTAACTACATTTACATTGTAATTTAGTCTACTTGGTCGTTAGATTTTATTTACATGGTGATTATATTTGTTTATATGCTTTTGAACATACACATAACAAATTCACCAATAAGAAACCTATATTTTCATCAATTTCATTTGTTCTCACTTAAGTCTCCTCATGTGAAAATGGATTTTAAATTTAATTCTTAACTAATATTTCCATCCAAAATTAATCTCAAACCCTAAATATTTTGGCCACTTGGATATTTATAGCTGACCTAATTTCTTTTGCTCATGCATCACGTTTTATAAATGACTGTTGACTGGTCAAAGTCAACCACCAAACTTGTCATTATTGTAATTTTTTAACTGGATAATCATTTCCATTCTTCCATCCATACATTTCAGGAGTCACATTAAAGGGTTCACATCCACATCTGTATTTTTATTTCGAAAACTTCTATATAAAGTATAACCTGTATGTAGTTTTGCAAAACAAAAAAACAAAAAAGAAAAATAAAAAACACTCATAAACACACAATATTTCAAAAAAGGTAAAAGAGTAAATTGGTCCTTGAACTATAAATCCATGAACATTTGGGATTCTTAAACTCATTTTTATTACAATGTTCTCTTCAACTTTTGAAAACAATACAATCTGGCTCATACCATTAACAAAAGTCAATTTTAACTGTTAGTCGACGAGAAAATGATAGGAAAGAATCAATAAAATTTTTTTGGTCCTTTTATATATTTTTTAGGTCATTAATTGTCTGTAATTTTTGTGCTCTTTACTATAATTTCTTAGTTTTTTTCTACAATTTTTAGGGTTTTTTTTGTCATTTTTGATCAACTAACAGTCAAAGTTAACTTTTTATTAATGATAGGGCTAGATTGTACAATTTTTAAAAGTTGAAGAGGAATATTATATCAAAAATGTGTTTAAGATATCAAATATTCCTAAACTTATAGTTTAGGTACCAATTCGCTCTTTTACCCTTTTAAAAAACATTGTTTTAAAATAATTTTACAATACAAATGCACGCACAATATTTTAATTATAAAACACTATACTAGTATATTATTGAAAATAAATCATATACTTTTCATAAGGGTTAATAAGCAAATAGGACCCTGAACTAAAGAATCAAAAATCACCTTAGATCCAAAACTTTTAAAATATATAAAGTAAAATCTAAACTTTTAAATTCATAGCAAAATAAACACTGACTGTTAATTTTTTAATACCGTTATAGTCCATACAATTACTGTTTAGGGTTTATTTTTCTACAAATTTAACCTTGATTGTTACAGTACTCGCATGGACAATAATGATGTTAAAAAAGTTAACGATCAGGGTTTATTTTACTATGAATTTAAAAGTTTAAGGTTTATTTTACATTTTATAAGAGTTCAGGATTCAGGACAATTTTTTACTAGAAGTTGAGAGTCTTATTTGCTCATTAATCCTTTTTCATAATTAAAAAACAAATAGTTCAAAATTTGACATTACTTTTTTATTAAAATTTATGGTCTTTTATTAAAGGACATATCACATTTAGTGCGCGAATGTATATTTAAATAAGATTGTTTTCTACAGGAAAACACATGGGTGCAGTAAGAAAACAAAGTCAAAATAGAACAAAAACCTATGCGGGAAACCAAATAAAGAAAAAAAATCAAACAAACCATTTGCCAACCTCATTGGTTTAAGTTGTAGTTTATTTAATGCTGCTTGCTAAAGTGACCCAAAATCTATAAAAGTTAATTTTAAAATTTCCACCATCCTAGCTGCCAACAAAAAACTTAGCTAAAATAAACATGCCAATTTTCCGCATGAAAATCCCTATAAATACCTCCCCATTGCCTCTCATTTCCTCATCCCTCATTTCTTCATCAAACACATCTCACAACAACAAACAATGGATAGTGCTCGTCTGGTTATGTAATCTGAGTAATGGATATGGACAAGTAAATGGAATTGAATCTTGTCATTAATTAAGGTCATAATGAAAGTATGTAGTGTCATGGTGTTTGATGAATAATATGAATATATAAATGAAAAGCAAGAGAATGATGTTTAACTTTGCATGATCTTTCACGTCCTTGCATGTTTCCAGTAAGCTTTAATTTATTTTCTGGACAGCATTTTCATTGGAAAATAATATGCTTTTGTATTGATCTGAAATTTCAAATATCTTAGCTAGTTTGCTATATATTATTAGATATATATCTTAGTTTGAAATAGCTATATAAACATCGCGTGTTGGCAGTTAAAACTAGGAGTCTCTCCTTTTCTTTTCTTTCATTTCCCTCCTTTTTTCTCATCATCCTTGAATCAAAATCTCAACGGTTCTAATTTAATATTTGATAAAATTATTATTTTAATTTTACATAAAAATATATAAATAAATTTGAATTATTAAATTTGATCTAAAAAATTTAAAAATATAATATTTTATTTATATATTCATATAAAATTATTATTATTATTATTTTATCAAATATTAAATTTGAGCCATTAAAAAATTTTGACCTAGCACTGATCAAGGAAAATGTAGAGTAAGGGAAAAGGAGACACTCTTAGTTTTACCATTCAATTATATGGATCATTTATTTTTTTGAAAAAAATTATTGCAATTTACATATAGAACTTTCCTCAATAAATATAAATTAACTAGATACTCTAATTCTAGTATTGAAAAATAATACGCTACCTTATTAGAAAATATTGTGACATTCTAAAGATGCATTCAAGTGATTATGGTGATTTGTATCATTTTGTTGAGAAATTTTTTCTCTTCAGATTAACTTTCTTTTGACCAAGAAAAAAAATTAATTCGTGTATAAATTCTAAGATCATGAGCTCGACGTAAAAAGGATCCAATTTTTTAGAACATGTCTACTATGACTATCCCAAAAGTAAAGTTTGAAAAAGTATAGATTTTGTCCTATAATTCACTTTCACTAATTATCCCAAAATCAACAACTAATGTGACACCACTTCAAAATAAAATAGGAAAGAATTTTCTCATTGATTTAATAATTGTTTATATTAAGAAGAAGATTGTTGAGAAGTTTATTAGTATCTCTACTCTCAATTTAGGTGTCCTTTAGAACGAAATCCTTCACTTATCCTATTTCCTTAAAACACGGTCATGGTTCAAGATCACGCGGTTCTCTTAATTACTTTTTGTCATATGGAAGAGCAAATAATGAGTAACAGTTGACCAAGGGAGAAACGGAGGCCGAGGGACAGAATAATGTATTCGGACACTTTCTGTTCCACAATTTTTACGGAAAATTGACATTTTTTGAATATAAGGAAAATTATGTTAAAGAAGAAAAATGAAATATAGGTAATAACTTAAAAAATTGAAAACATCGTGTTTGGAAAAATGACATTCATTCCAAAATTTAATTAAATGATAAGTAGCTATTTTTTTGTGGAAAAATGAGATTACAAATATTGATTTAGACAGAAATAAATAATAATTTCATTTGTATTTAAAATTTAAATATCTTATATACAATGAAGACTTTTGAATTTGCAGTTATTTGCAATTGTCTTATTTATAATTTAGTCCAAACATTGATCATTGAATAAATACTTTTATTTTAGCTTATATTACCGTTATAATTGCACCGAACTGCATGCGCACAATAGACGTCGTTGAGCCAGTAATTATACATAGAAAAATATTCTTGATTTGGTTGTAATTCATTGAGAAATTTGGAATATTATTATTGGTTGTTTGATGCATTCAATAATTTCATTGGACGAAACTATACCTTGAATAACACGTTGATGGATGATGTGGACTGAACCACTGACTTCTCCATCAATATCGACATATAAATTGACTCCTCCTATATATTCTATGAAGTCTTCTCTCCTTCGTCATAGTTAAAACTTGAAAAGGGGACTTTTTTGTTTGTCTTTCGGGGGAAAATGACTTGGCCCTTTAATTTAGGAACTTACTGTGTACGGCGAATGATGTTATTTAAAACAAAATAAAGAGTCTTCACCAACAAGTACTTCTCATTTTCTTTATCCACTCGCACACTACTGGTGGAAATTCTCTTCATATTATCTCTCTCTCTCTTTGTTTTTTTTTGAAACAACGCTTGGAAAAGTGTTGTAAAGTTATGTATGTGTGTGTCATCAAAAGATGCCTCATACTATCCCAGTTTGATCAGGAAACCTTAGTGAATAGATGCTAAGATGAGAATTTGGGTAAGTCAAATAGACCAAGAAGAGGAGTATTCTAACACATTGTTCTTGAGTTTTCAAGTATTTCTCTTCCATCTATGGAGTTCTTTTGTCTCATTTGTGTAATTCTATTATTCTGTCACCCTATTTTCTGCAAGAAATGTTCATTTAATCTTGGAGAATTGTCACTTTCAACTTGTAAAGCAGAATAACTCGTAAGAACAGCATCTTTGAGCATACTTGGACCAGATTATCTACTATATTTTCCAACAAAAAGAACACAGGTCTGCCACGTGAATTTTTTATTTTGAAAAGTTATAAAAAGTAAAAAATATTTAAAGAAAAATACAACTACAGGGATATTTTGATTGTGTTTTGTTTGTAGTCCCTATAGTTTTATTTCATTGTTCCTAGTCTCTTTATTAGTTTAATTCATCTACTAGGTTAGCCCCTAAAGTTTTAAAAGTACACACAAAGACTATGAGTTGGCGCTAATGAAGTTAGTTTCCTTATAACTTTGGTAACTCCTTTGTTGACATGGGAAACATATGTTGACCAGCTACAAGACTCATACTATGATGGGAAGGACTTGGCAAGGCTGTACGAGCTTAAAACAAAGGCTTGGACACTACAACAAGGTGAATGCAATATCACTGCAATCTAGTTCGATTTAAAGACCATTTGGCAAGAGCTGGATTTAACGATGGAAGTAAAATGGTCAATTAGCAATGATGCTACGAGTTATAAAGAGAAGATTGAGAATGCACGTGTGTTTCTATTTCTTGTTGGTAGGATTCTGAGCCGTACACCACTCCTATCAACCAGGCAAGTTTTTTCTGAGGTATGTTGTGAGTCTTGCAGATGCAAGGGAATAATTTTTGGAACTATTTCTACTCCATCTTCTTCTCTATATTCTACTGCACTTGTAAGCAAGGGTGGCGATACAACTCAAAAGATCCAGAAAGGGAAGGTTACTTGTGACCATTACAAAAGACTGGGCATAAATAGAAGTGGAAGTGGAGGTATGATTTAAAAGTATGTTTGATAGGTAGATGAAAATGGAATCAAAATTTCATTTAATGTATGTATTTATATTTTGAAAAGACCATACTATCCATGAAATTAAAAAAAAAATGATTAAGTTACAAATTTATCCTTAAAGTTTCCCCCTAAGTGCACCTTATATCTTCAAGTTTTTTGGTGCAACCTCGCCCCAACATTTTTCAATATGCTATAATGTCACCTTGGTCATTAGTTGACTGTTAACCTATTAAATTAAATTTAATTGTTAAGTTCCGTGTTGGACAGCCTTGTAGAAGTCCACGTCAAAAGTTGAATCAAACCAGAACAATTCCTTTTCATCTTCCTCCCCAGAAGCAAATAATCTAGTACAGTCAAACCTAGCAAATTAAAGACACAATGCAAGAACAATCAAAGCCAAATAAAATATTTGAACCCAAAAGACTTAATTAATGAACCCAGATATCAACATTAATCGTCCAAGAACCAAAAACGGTTCAGAAAAATCAAAGAACACGAGGCAAGAACAATCAAAGAACGATCATCAGTGTTGATCGAACCCAGAAATTATTGTCGATCAAACCAAGAACAATCAAAGAACGATTTCAAAATAAACAATTTCGAGACATTTTAGAACCCAGAAATTTTTGAAATGATCAAAGAAACCATAAAATTTCTAGAAATTTTTTATCTATCTTCGTCGTACCTTAGTTACCTCCTTTGATCTACATTTGATTCGACTCATCATTTCCTCTATCTCTATCACACCACTCAAGCTTAAGACACCTTTATCTTTCCTTCTCAGTCTTGAGTTGTTGTTGGCAAGGCGAGTCAAAGAGGGAGAAACATGGGTTAGAAATTCAGAGGGTTGCAAAAGTGAGAGATCTCGATTCAAGGCTTCGAATTTCTTCACCGTATAAGACCAAGAATCCCCACCCATAGATCTAGTCAAAGACGAGCAAACCCCGTTTGCAGTCTTCCACTTCAGAATCCCTTTAAACAGATCGAGAATGAGTCCCAGATCTAAGGAAGGAGAAGGCAAAGAATATGAGGAACGGGGAAGAGGAAAGAGAAGACGAACTCTTTCGTGGTCTCCCATGGCATCATCTATTGTCTCCCACACTATGGGTTCAAAGAGTAGAGGAAGTAGAAGTCGAAGAAGATGAGAAGGTGGTTGGCTCAATTGGAGAAGAGAGGAAGGAGAAGGCGGAGAAGACTAGGAAGAGGGAGAGAAGATGAGGAGTAGGAGCTGAATAGATTTTTTTTTTAATTTTTAATTTTAAAAATATTCTAGGTGGCTACCAACTCAGTAATTCAAGGTCAAACTCATGGCCAAAGTAGTCAAAGACTGACACAGTAGAGTGACATTGTATCAAAATAAAAAATGTTGGGAGTGAAATTGCGTTAAAAAAAAAAAAACTTGAGGATATGAGGTGCACTTAGATGGAAACTTTGAGGATAAATTTGTACCTTAATCAAAAAAAAAAAAGAAGAAGAAAAGAAAGTTTAGGTTTGTATTCTGATCTTCACTTGCAGGGCTTGCTTCAATGATGGATTTGATTTGACCTTGAGAGAATCGAATATGGTAAAGACATCATTGCCAAGAGCAAGTTTGGATTCTTGATCTTTATGTGCAAGTCCTACTAAGGATTGGATTGATTTGAGGGCTTGGAATTGGAGCTCTAGATCCGCATCCAAAGTGGTGCTTGATAGACCTTAGATTGAAGATGAAAAAGCTCTGTGAGACTCCAAAGAAAGTTTAAATAACAATTTGCCCTAAGTTGAAGCTTTTCCACTTCATCTCTATTCTTCTCCATTTCATACTTCATCATCTTGGCTTGCCCTCTTTGTTTTGGTCCAATTAAATGGAGTTATTCAACTTCAAGTGGTTACTCATCTTGGCTCACCCTCGCAGTAGCGGTCGCCGTTGCCACCAGTGGTTTGGATGCGGCCACCATTAATGAACATTGTTGGTGAAAAAGTTTAGGACGAACATGGAAGGAGGAAGGTGAGAGAGTTGAGGGTAAAAATAGAAAACGAGAAAAAAAAGTGAAGGGGGAAGTGATTTCTTTAGGTATAGAGTTGGAACTCATTTCCACCCTTGTTTATGGAACCCAATTCCATGAAGTGAGATCCTTTCTATCAAACACACTCTTTTTCATTCTACTTTCATTTCCACTTCTCCAAACCCAATTACACTCTACCAAATAGTTCATTAGACTTTTACTCATCCTTGAGTAAATCAAGAAATAAAATAGCCAGATTAGTCAATTATCCACTTATTATGCTTGCATGATGATTTCCTCATTTGTTGCTCAAGAATAACATTAAAGAGGAAGATGGTGGAGTATAGAAGAATTCTACTTAGTTCACAAATTAAGATTAAGCTTTCCAACAATTTTGAAATATGTGATAGAAAACAAAAATCTTGTCATTGCCAAGATAAAATGTAGGGTTAAAGTTTATTTTTACCTTTGATCATTTTTTAAGAAGCACTAGGCATCTTATACTGATAAATGGTGTAATTTAATATTCTCCTTGAACTATTTCTTCGAGGATAAAAAAACCTTTTTGTTAGTTGTCCATTAACTTTGCTATTTTCTACTAATGTGATATGTGTGTGAGGTCCACATACATTGACAAGTAGGACTTTGACCACGTCCTTTATGCTAATTTGCCCTTGAAATCTTTTTCTAGAAGTATTGGGCACTCAAAAGTTTTTTTCTAGAAGTATTGGGCACCTCTTGCTAAAATAAATTTAATAAATATTATTCAAATATTAAATATTTTAATAATTAATAATTTAAATATTATTATTGATAAATATTCATCCAAAATTTATAAGTTATTTTTTAGATATTAACAACTGAAATTTTTTTTCCAAAAATTTATAGCTAACTTGTAAATTTTTATATATCAATTATGTTTTTAATATTTATTAACTTTCTTAAATTTTTTAGGTCATTCTTTATAATTTTTTTGGTCCTTCTCTATAATTTTTAGAATTTTGATATTTTGCAACTTTGTATTAAAAACGAAAGGAATGAACCTCCAAATTATTAGAGGAATTTTTTCTCTCATCTCTCCATTATTGTTATGTAGCTCTTTTTGTAGCACATTAATAGGACATATATGCAATATCTTTCAAATAAGCATTTTTGTTGTATGTTGGTCCTGTTCTATCATTTTTTATTTTGCAACTAACACTACAGCATGCAAAGAATATTAAATTTGGGTGATGTAATATTTTGAAGGAAAACCATTAGTTGATAAAAAAAATTACATAAAAGGGCCTAAAAAATTTAAGGAACTTAATTAGTATTAAAAATATGATCAATATATAAAAAACCTATATTTTCATCAATTTCATTTGTTCTCATTTAGGTCTCTTAAAGTGAAAAAAAATTGATTTAAATTTTTGACTAACATTTCCATCCAAAAATTATTCTCAAACCTTATATATATATATTCGCCACTTCGATATTTATAGCTATAGTTGGAAATACGGGCGGGTCTGGCCCTTAAAGACATAGGCCCTTGAGCCTGATTCTTCAATTTTAACCCCTTTTTTAAGGTCTGGCCTTTGTATAAAGGGCTTAGGGCTAGGCCTGGAAGCCCTATTCTAAAAAATTAAAATAAAATTATTAATTAATTAAAATATTTTAAAATTAAAAAAACTTAAAATCATCAAAATATTTTAAAAATTAAACAACATATTTAGAAATCTAAACAACAGATATTCATCAACCAAAATCCAAATCATCCTCATCCTCATCCTCATCATCTACAAATAAAATATTAGATTCCTCGAATGTAAATGCACTTATTAAACATGGAGATGGATATTTAATGTCAATTATCTTTACAACTTCTTCTTCATCACCTACAATAAATATTAATTAAATTGTATTATTATCAATCAAATATATGTATGTATGCGTATATATATAAGATAAGCAGACTTGTCAGAGCTTGAAGGGCCGCCCGGGCCTGAGCCTTTTTTCACAGGGCTTATTAGGGCTAAACCCTCAAGCCCAGTTCCTTAAAAAAATAATTTTTAAAACTCAAATCTTTATTTAAATAGGGCCTCCAGGCCTGGCTCTTATTCCCGACTTTATTTATAATTAACCTAATTTCTTTTGCTGATGCATCACGTTTTATAATTGATTGTTGACTACTCAAAGTGCCTGTTTGGATATTGATGTATAATCAATTATTCGAACCAAAACTAGTATAATCAATTATTTGAACCAAAACTATGGTTTTGGTAAAACACACCCAAACACCTCCGAAGTCAACAACTTGTTATTATTATTTTGTTTTTAACTGGACAATCATTCCCATTCTTCCTACCATACATTTCAAGGGTCACATTAGAAGGTGCACATCTACATCCATTTTTAATTTTTTATTTCAAAAACTTTTATGTAAAGTATAACCCGTATATAATTTTGCAAAACACACACACACACACAATATTTTAAAAATATTGTTATATTTATAAGATTCATATTATTTTAGTATTTTGCATCATTAAAAATAATTTTACAACACATACACATGCACGCACAATATTTTAATTATAAAACTATACTATACTCGTATGCTATTGAAAATAAATCGTTTCATAATTTAAAAACAAATAGTATAAAATTTATTCATAACATTTTGGTTTTGCTAATTTATGCTCTTTTTTTGGATTGCTCACAGATATCTTCTCATTAAAAGCAATTTTGTTTGAGACAGGAACTAAATGTGGGTATCTCTCTCAACTAAGATTCCAATATTGGTTCATCACTTGTGAGGAGGGGCTCGCTCCTTTCATTAGACCCAACTTTTATTGGTTAATTTATGTTCTTTCATTAGAGGATATATCACATTTAGTAGTCAACCATTCATTTAACAAAAGTACTTCTCTAATATGAGGACACCTATACAAGAAAAAAAAAGAAAACGTCAAAATAGTTTAAAGTCCTATGCAAGAAAAAACGACGCAAGAAAAATCAAACACATCTTAAATTACTTTGCCAACATCGCCACTTCAAGTTATAGATTATTTAATGCTGCTTGCTAGAGTAACCCAAAATATATAAAAGATATTTTAAAATTTCACCTGCCTAGATAGTTGCTTAGAAGAACCCTGATCGCTCTCGCAAGTGTACAAAATCACAGTAATAAATTATCCAAAGTATTCCAGGTGTCGAACTCATAGGGAAGTTATACTTTTACTAATTTAAATAATTAATAGTTCAAGAAAAATAGATAAAATGGATAAATTTGATGAAAATATAAAGAATGAAAGTAAATCAAGAAAATAATGATGATAAAAATGCAATCACTTGAAGCGTTGGGTTTAGAATTCACCCTATAGGTTACTAGTTTCTGCCCTTTGAATTGACTCTGATCAATTATAGTGACAATTATTTCTAAAGTTTTCTAGTATTCTCCTAAATTATTAGTCCCTTTTTAATTAGTGTTGAATTCATTCCCATGATACCCAAGTAACTAATTAAATCATGAAGTTATATTTTAAGTCACCACAAATTTCGAGAACTATTCCTAGCCTAGTTATTTATGTTTAGTTCTTTATGTCTAGGTTCTCTCTTCACTTCCCAGTCCATCAAGATTACCCATAGATTTGATTAAATGGTGGCCAATCATTAAATCAATATGAAGAACAAGGAAAATAAATATAATTGAAAAAAAATTTATAAATATAAATGCAAAGAGTCAAAACAAAGGAAATAAAAAACTAACTCCCCAATTAGGCTATATCCTTTCTCCAATTGGGTAATTTAGAAACACATAATAAAATCAAATAAAATCATTCTAAAATCTCCAATCATGAAAAATGATCACAGAGAAAATTAAGGAGTAAAAAAGAAATAATTATAATTTATAAAACTCCTCAATAATTTTGGTTTCAGCCTTCAGAAAGCTTCTATGAGCTCCAAATATCTCAGAGAAAATTCTTGATGTACTCAGATAAATGATTGGATGCCTTCCCTCTTGATGGAGGGAGTATTTATAGTTAAAGTAGAAGATCCTTCTTCTTTCCTTGTCGATGCGAGACTTTAATATATATATATATATATATATATTCTCTTTTCCTTCTTTTCTTCTATTTGGTTTATTCTTTTTCTCTGCAAAATATAAAGATAAAAAGATATGAGTGGATTTTGTATTAAAATTTCTTTTTATCTTATAATTAAATGATGAGGGAAAATATATATAAATATCAATTAAATAGATATGGAATCTTAATAAATATAATCAAATTCAAACTAAAATCTATACCTATTTAATTATAAAATATGCACTTATCAAATTTACCCACACTTAGCTTGTTGCTTGTCCTCAAGCAAATACTTTTGCATTTAGCCTTATTCCTTAAATAAATATGTCAAATATAGAAACTTTACTCAAAGTACTAGTAAAACTTAATGTATAACCAACCTACAAAGCTTCAATATGAGAGAGAAAGCTAATAATTATACTAGTACCACCACAGGGAGTGAATTAAATTTTGATTGAGCACTTATCTATAAAATAAATTTGTTTAAACCCTTAGACCTTACTTGTTTCTTTTTTTGAGTTAGTGCAATGGGGTCACCATCCTTAACTATTCATAAATTGCCTTTCTTCTTAAATACTTCTTAAGTCATTTTGACGTGAACCCTCATATTGGTGATATAAGGGCTCGGTTACTTAGACTTCAGGAACTTTATTGGCACACTCTTGATACTTACTAAGCTGTTTGATGCGAAGGCCAACATTGGTGATGAAGGTCCCAGGTTACTAGGCCCAGTTGGCATCAGTGGAGTAGGTACTCAACAATTTTTTTCTCTCTCTCTTTTTTTTTATAGGATCATTCTCCTTTTTAACTACTTTGCAAGTTGTTAGTTTTTTAGGGATAGACATAAATAATTAGAACAGATAATCATGCATTGAGTATATTTTGATAAACTCCTATGGGGTATTGGTAGCTTTAAATTCTTTCTCAAATATATAGTTGCCCTCAGTAGTTATATAGCTAAATAAAATAGTACAAAAGAGCAAAAAGTTTCAAAAAAATTCAAAAATTTCAAAATTTTTAGAATTAAGGCCAATTATAGCATGCAAATTACTAAGAAAATTATAACAGTAAAAGAAAAAGAAAATTATCATGATATTCCCTCCCCCACACTTAAATTTCACATGGTCCTTAATGTTTGCAGAAAAGGAAAAAGATAAAAGAACTAAAACTCCTCTGATTTAATTTGTTTTGATATGACTTTGATGACCTTTAAGAAGCTCCCTTTTAAGTATTGTAATCCTGCAATTCATCTTAGAGGGAGTCTTAATGATCAAATAAAATTTTATAGGGATAACAGATGGTAAAAAAATTAAAACAAATTAAAATAACAAAAAAAGGAAATAAAAACAAAATTAGGTTGCCTCCCAACAAGTGCTACATTTAATGTCTATAGCTAGACACTACTGTAGTGATTTAGATTTCTTTGAGTAAGATAGACTGAGATGTGTCAATATGGACTCCCTCATAATATAACTTTAAGTGTTGTTCGTTGGCTACAAATGTTCTCCATCATCAGCTTGAATTTCAATAGCTCCATATGGTTTTACATTTACAACTTCAAAAGGACCAGACCACCTTGATGTTAGCTTACTTAGGAATAGCTTCAAGCGAGAGTTAAATAATAAAGCTTTATGTCCAATTTTAAACTCTCTTTTGAGAATTCTTTGGTCATGCCAAGCTTTAGTTCTTTCCTTGTATATACAAGCATTCTCAAAAGACTCTCGTCTAATCTCATCCAACTCATTGAGTTGAAGAAAATGCTTTTCACTTGTAGCTTTCAAATCATAATTTAAAGCACACACAGCCCAATATGTTTTATGCTAATCTCTATTGGAAGATGACAAGACTTACCATATATTAACCTGTAAGGGGACATACTTAAGGGTGTTTTATATGCAGTCCTATATGCCCAAAATGCATCATTCAATTTTAAAGACCAATCTTTTCTAGATGCACTTACAGTCTTTTCTAATATACCCTTTAACTCCCTATTCAAGACTTCAACTTGACTACTAGTTTATGGATGATAGGTAGTATTAGTTTAAGATGACACCCATATTTACTTAACAAGGACTTGAATTGATAGTTCCTAAAATGCACCCTATTATCACATATGATGGCCTTAGGAATGCCAAACCTAGAGAAAAATTTGTTTAACAAATTTGATCATACTAGAAGCTTTATTATTTGGTAGTGCCATAGCCTTTACCCATTTGGTAACATAATCAACAGCAACAAGTATATAGAGATTACCATATAAAGGAGGAGAAGGTCCCATGAAATCTAGTCCCCAAACATTAAAGGATTCAACTTCTAATATACTTTATTGGGGCATCTCATGTCTCTTACCAATAAAACCTGTTTGTTGGCATTTGTCACAAGTTGTCACAAAGCTTCTTGCATCCTTGAATAATGTTAGCCAATAAAATCCACTTTGAAGGACTTTGACTGCTATCTTATCGGGCCCATGGTGGCCTCTGTAAGGTGAGGAGTGGCATTCTTCAAGAATTGGGATCATCTCTTTAACTGGTACACACCTCCTTATGATCCCATCAGCACATCGTCTAAAAAGAAGTAGCTCATCCCAAAGGTAATGTCTTGCTTTTGCTAGGAACCTTTTCCGTTTATTGGAATTCATGGCATCAGGAACTATCCCTGCAACAATATAATTAACAAAATCTGTAAACCAAGGAGCAGGTAAGGATTTAACCACCCAAAGCTTTTCATCTGGGAATTCTTCCTTAATAGGAATTCCATTTTTTTTGCAAAAGTTTCAGTCGAGATAGATGATCTACAACTAGATTTTCTTCACCTTTTTTATCAATAATTGTGACATCAAATTCCTGTAAAAGAAGAACCTATCTAATTAACCTAGCTTTAGTATTTTTTTATTCATCAAATATTTCAAAGCTTGGTGGTCAGTATATAACGTTACTTTAAAACAAGAGAGATATGATCTAAATTTCTCAAATGTAAAGACTACAGCTAAAACTCCTTTTCGGTGGTAGCATAATTAAGTTGTGCTCCATCTAAGACCTTACTAGCATAATATATGACATATAAGTGTTTATCTTTTCTTTGTCCTAACATAGCCCCTATTGCAAAATCACTTGCATCATACATAACTTCAAAAGGAAGACTCCAATATGGGGAAACAACTATAGGAGCAGAAATTAATGCAGATTTTAATTTATTAAATGCATCTAAACAAGCTTGGTCAAATACAAAAGGTGTATCCTGCACAGGAGGTTAGCAAGAGGTTTAGTAATTTTAGAAAAGTCTTTAATAAATCTTTTATAAAAGCCTGCATGACTTAAAAAACTCCTTATACCTCTCACTGAGGTGGGTGGGAGCATATGCTCAATAATTTCAACTTTTGCCTTATCCACCTCATTTCCCCTTTCAGAAACTTTATGGCCTAAAACTATACCTTCACTTACTATGAAGTCACATTTTTTTCAATTAAAAACAAGGTTAGTTTCTTGACATCTCTGCAAAACCTTAGAAAGATTAGTTAAACATAAATTAAAAGTATTACCAAATATAGAGAAATCATCCATAAAAATTTCAATTATGTCCTCTACCATATCAGAGAAATATAACCATCATACATCTTTAAAAAGTAATAGGGCCATTACAAAGCCTAAAAGACATCCTATGATAAGCAAAAGTACCATAAGGGTAGGTAAAAGTTTATTTTTCTCGGTCCTCTGGTGCTATTGGTATTTGGAAATACCCAGAGTAACTATCTAGAAAACAATAAAAAGCGTGCCTGCTATTCTTTCTAACATAATATCCACAAATGGAAGAGGAAAGTGATCTTTGCGTGTTGTTTCATTTAATTTTCTATAATCTATACATACACGCCACCCAATAACTACTCTTGTGGGAATGAGCTCATCCTTATCATTTTTCACCACAGTTGTACCTCCTTTCTTATGAACTACTAGTATAGGACTTACCCAAGGGCTATCAGAGATAGGATAAATAATACCAAATTTAATCAATTTAAAAACTTCTACTTTAACTACCTCTTTTATATGGGGTTGAGTCTTCTTTATGGTTGCACCTTTAGCATGTAATTTTTCTCCATAAGAATTCTATGCATACAAATGGAGGGACTAATGCCCTTTATGTTAGTAATAGACCATCCAATAGCATGCTTGAATTCTCTTAGGACTCTCAATAGTTTTTTTCCTGTTTAAAGTTAACACAGAAGAAACTATGATAGGAAAAGCATTAGAATTACTTAAGAAAACATATTTTAAATGGGAGGGAAGAGGTTTTAATTCAACAAAGGGTGGTGAGTTTGGAGAGGTAAGGGTGATAAATTTCCTATTCCTAAATTGTTTCCTATAATATTTATTTTCAATTTCAAAAGCTTACAAACTCATATTGTTGATAAAAATCATGCTCATCTATTTCTTTTTCACTTAAGTTTAGTGCAATGTATGCCTGTAGGGGATCACTGTATGAGTACATGTTAAAATGTTCTTGGGCAAGGGTATCAATAATATCAATGCTAAAAATGGTTCATCAAAAGAGGGGAATTTAACAGCTTTAGCTACTTGAAACACTTTCTTTTCATTACCAACTTTGAAAATTAATTTTCCTACAAGTACATCAATTAAGGCTCCACCAGTTAACAAAAATGGTCTTTCTAAAATTAGAGACACATTCTAACTATCCTTAATGTCTAAAATAATAAAATCTGCAAGAATGTAAAATTTATCAACTTTCACTATTACATCCTCAACTACACCTCTTGGATATCTAACTGATCTATCTGCGAGTTGAAGAGTAACATTGATTAGCTTGATATCTGTCATCCCAAGTTTCCTGCATAAAGAATAAGTCATTAAATTAACACTAGCACCTAAATCACATAAATAATTTCAACAATATTTGAAACAATGTCACAAGGAATAGTGAAACTCCCTAGATCTTTCAATTTAGGTGGTAGTTTTTTTTGTAGAATTTCACTATACTCCTTTGTAAGTGCCACTGTGGCATATTCTTCCAACCTCCTCTTGTTTGAAACAAGATCCTTGATGTATTTGGTATAAGCAGGCATCTTTGCTAATGCCTCTATAAAAGGAATATGATTTGAATTTTTTTATCTTAAGGAATCTTTAGAAGCTTAAATCTGATTCTTTTTTTGAAAGGCACTCAAGGTATGAAATGGGGGTATATAAGGTTTGTTTTTAGAAGAAGAAGGGTCACTTTGAGTTGCAACATTAATTTTAGGCATCTCAATTACCTCATCTTCATCATTTTTCTATTGCTGACCCTTTTAGCCTCATTATCAACCTCTTGGAGTTCTTTATCATTCCGTAAGGTAACTGCCATGCTCCTTCCTTTAGATTAACTTCAGTATTACTAGGGAACTTATTTTGACTCTGCTCAATGAGTAAGTTAGCCAAGTTACTTATTTGGGTTTCTACATTTTTCATAGAATTACCTATTTGCGATTCCATATTCTTCACAGAAGCTTGTGTTGAGTGATTGCTTGTTTTAGTTAGTCAACCTCTCGATTCATACTCTTCATACTATTCACTTAATAATTTGCCATTTGAGCCAAAGCTTCCTCCAACTTTATTGTACGATCTTCAATTGTGTTTCTTTATTATTGAAAACCTGGTGGTGCTTGTGGCTTTTGAGTGGTATAATTTTTTCCAAGAGAAATTTGGATAATTTTTCCACCCTGGATTGTATTTGTTAGAGTAGGGATTTTTTTTAGGATTAATTCGATTGGTACCAATTCCCATATAGTTAGCCTCCTCCACGTAATCATTATCACAACCTGTGTGAAGAGAATTATTAGTAGAGAAAGGGAATTAATAGAATTAAATTTTTTAATAATAAATTTAATCTCTTGTTAAATCTCGTAGTTCATGCGAGACATCTGATACGGAAACTTCATTAATCATCACCCCTCCTTCCTCAAATCGCTTTCTGCCTTGAATTTACTGCTAGCATTTTATAATCTCTTCCCTTTCTTTAGCCTTCATATTACTTGGATCACCTTAAGCCACATTATCAACTTTTGATTGGCATTTAGCATTTAGCCCTTCATAAAAAAAATCCATCAAGAGTATGTGTGGAAATTAGTGATGGGGACATTGGCTTATGAGGAGATTATAACATTCCCAAGCCTCATGGAACAATTCACTATTTTGCTATGTGAAGAAGTGAATCTTATCCCTTAATTCTGAAGTCTCCTGAGGAGAATAATATTTCAATATAAATTGCTCATGCATCTCCATCCAACAGCTTATGGAAGCTTCTAGTAATTGTAAAAGCCATTGATGAGCCTCTCCTTTTAAATAGTACGAAAAGCAACGCAACTTTAAACCATCATCTGATAGATTATTAGCAGTAGTGTATCAATTATCGCATAAAATTCTCGTATAAAATCCAAGACATCTTCAGTTCGGTGCTCGTTGAAATTAGGTAGCACATTTAAGTGAAATATTCTTAAATTCATAATTACGCACTCTCGTACTCAATTGGATACATGACGGATTAGATGTGATGAATGGGTATTGAATATCTCTAAATGTAATGGATGGTTCTAGAATAGTTTCATCACCCATCTTTCTTCTCTTTGAGATCTATTTTTCCTACAAACTGTTTAATTTCTAGATTAATAGGAATCAAATTTAAATCACCAGGAACTTCTCAGTTGCATAAAAAAATAAAAGGAAAAAAAATTAAATTTGAAATTAAAATGACTAAAAATAAATTTTAGTAATTTGTGACTTCCCTAACAACGGCACCAAAAACTTGATCCCTCTCACAAGATTACAAGATCATAGTAATAAATTACCCAGAGTCTTCTAGGTATCGAACCCATAGGAAAGTTACACTTTTACTATTTAAATAATAATAGTTCAAAAAAATAGATAAAATGGATAAAATTTGATGAAAATATAAGAAATAAAAGTAATCAAGAAAATAATGATGATAAAAATGCAATCACTTGAAGCGTTGGGGTTTAGAATTCAACCTATAAGTTACTAGTTTCTACCCTTTGAATTGACTTTGATCAATATAGTGATAACTTTTCTAAAGTGTCCTAGTATTCTTCCGAATTATTAGTCCCTTTTTAATTAGTGTTGAATTTCATTCCCACGATACTTAAGAAACTAATTAAACCGTGAAGCTGAAGCTATAGTTTAAATCATCACAAATTTCTAGAACAATTTCTAGCCTATTTATTTATGTTTAGTTCTCTATATCTAGGTTCTCTCTTCACTTCCTAATCCATTAAGATTACCTATAGATTTGATTAAATGGTGGGCCAGTCATTTAATCAATATAACGAACAAGAGAAATAAATATAATTGGGAAAAATAAAAAAATTCATAAATATAAATGCAAAGAGTCAAAACAAAGGAAATAAAAAACTAGCTCCCCAATTAAGCTACATCCTTACTCCAATTGGGTAAATTTAGAAACATATAATAAAATCAAATAAAATCGTTCTAAAATCCAATCATAAAAAATGATCACAAAGAACATTAAGGAATAGAAAAGAAATAATTATAATTTGTGAAACTCCTCATGATCTCGCTTTCAGCCTTCAGAATGATTCTATAAGCTCCAAATATCTCAAAGAGAATTCTTGAGTACTCAGATAAATGATTGGGTGCCTTCCCTCTTGAGGGAGGGAGTATTTATAGTTAAAGTAGAGGCTCCTTCTTCTTTTCCTTGTCGATGCGGGACTTTAATATATATAGATATATATTTTCTTTTCTTTCTTTCCTTTATTTGGTTTATTTTTTTTCTCGCAAACATATAAAGATAAACGGATTATGAGTGGATTTTGTATTAAAATTTCTTTTTATCTTATAATTAAATGATGAGGGAAAATATATATAAATATCAATTAAAGAGATATGGAATCTTAATAAATAAATCAAATTCAAACTAAAATCTATACCTATTTAATTATAAAATATGCGTTATCAAACCATACTACCAATTATTCACATCAAAATCCCTATAAATTGCTCCCTAAGGGTTCCCATTTTCTCATCTCTCATTTCATCATCATCAAACACATCACACAAAAACACTTTCATTTTCTTTCTTACTTATTTTTGATCATTCATGCCTTTACTTGGTGATCCTGCATTATTTTTGGTTGAATACAGCACTTCTACTTTCGAACATGGTGGACCATCAAATGAAGCATACATCACCCCTCAACAGTCAATTTCTTTTATTGAATTACCTTAGTTTGATTTAAATATGTTGACTACACAAATAATGAAACATTTAAATTTCAAGAAGATGAGAGAAACAACAACAATAATAGTCACAACGTATGAGAATGAGAACAAGATGTAATGCTAGAAGTCACTATTTGTGAGGTAAATTAATTCTCACTTTTCATTCATACAACTTAATCATTTATTATTAATTTCATAAAACCTAATAATTATTAAATTAAAAAATTACCAATAATTATTAGGTTTTATGAGAATTAATAATAAATGATTAAGTTGCATGAATGAAAAGTGAAAATTAATTTACCTCACAAATAGTGACTTTCGACACCACATTTAGTTCTTTTCTCATATGTTGTGACTGTTATTGTTGTCGTATTTTCTCATCTTCTTGAAATTCAAGTGTTTCATTTATTTTTTGTAGTTAGTATATTTAAACAAAACTAAGGTGATTCAACTAAAGAAATCGACCATCGAGGGGTGACGTATGCCTTCATTTGATGGTCCACCAGTAAGGAAGTAGAAGTGCTATATTTGCTCAACATAGTATGGTATTATCAACTAAAGGCATGAACAATCCAAAATGAGTATGATGTGAGTGAGTTGAAAAGGGATGATGATAAGGGTGACCTGCAATAAGACTTGAATTGAGTAGGTTTAGGAGAGGTGGTGAAAAGAGCTGATGATAATGATGAGAGAAATTAAGAGATTATCATGATTGAAATAAATATTATGTCATGTCAATTAAAAAAAAAGCTAAAATCGTTCTTGCTTGAATGATTTCACTTTTCATTAAATAAAAAAATAATTCTTGACTCTAGAAAATCATTTTTTGGTGTGAACGATTTCTTCACAACTATAAATCATTCTCGGTTTGAACAATTTTTAGTGTAAAATTTTGGTAAATACTTTCCACGATGTAGCATTTGGGGAATTTTTATTATTATTTATAATGTATTGTTAAAAAAACCCCGCTTCGTTTATATTGTTCCATCTTTTTAATTTCATTTTTTTTTCATTTGCTCATTAGCTTTTACATAAAATATTTGATATTCTAATATCTGAAATCCCAAATTTGTAGGGTTTTTTTTGTTTTTAATGATTTTTCAATAAAAAAGGTTTTAACATTATACTATTTTATGGTATTTCTTATTGAAAAATTATAAAAAAATATAAAAAAATTATTTTAAAATTTTAAAATATTAAAACTGTTCTTATTTTATATAAAAATTAATTTTTTATAAAAAAATTTAAAAGGTTGAGCAGTATAAATTACATTAAAGAAAGACACATTTAAGGCACCAAAGTCAAAGATTATTAAGTTGTGTCATGGAGCGATGAAAATGAGAAAATAGAAGGAATTTACTCCAGCCAATAAAAGTATCTCGTTTGCCATGCATATCATGAGTGCACATGTCACAATTTTTTATTTATTATCTCGCCATAATTGTTAGTTTTATAACTTTGATTTGATCCTTCAGTTTATAAAAGAGACGATTAAAATTTGGCTAACAGTACGTTTTTAAATAGATTTAAAATATATAGTTATTTTCTTTTACTTTATACAATATTTTATTTTTAATCATTTAATTTTAAAAATATATTTTTAATTCTTTAATCCTAACACTATTAGTTTTATCCTAACAAATTTTTATATTAAACTTTTAAATATTAATAAATATTTTTAATGTTAACATATTAAGTTTACTTCTTTTCAAAATAATAGTGATTGACACAAAAAAAGTTATCATTTAAAACTAATAATGTTAGGGTTAAATAATTAGAAAGAACTTTATAAAATTAAAGGATCAAATTGAAATCTTATATAAAGTTAGAAGATTAAAAATATATTTTAATCTTTTTAAATAAATAGAACTTTATACGGCTTAAATTAAATGGACTGTCCAAATATAGTAATATTACGTATCGTTCTTTTTCCAAATAGAGCAGCAAATATAAATTAATCATTTAACCGATGATAAATTAATTGAAGAAAAGATGAGACTGCATATTTGAAAGAAAACTTGATTGGTTGGCCAGCTACATGAATTCTATACTGAATTCAAAAAACAAGTGACACTGTTCACACTTATTTGAATATATAGCAAACCTTATAATATGCCTGTACATATTTATAACCATCAGGTAAAAGTACTGTTTTAGTTATATAATTTTGCATAAAATTTCTTTTGGTATTTAATTTTTAAACAATATTTTTTAAATTTTTACTCTAATAAGCTTAGTTTCATTAATAGAAAGAAAAGTAGAGATATGAGAAATTCAAATATTAACAAAATATTTTTAAATATTGATTTGTCGGTCGGTGTGAAAGGGATTAGGCACCTTACGCAACACCAGGCATGCCATTGCTATTCTTCCAAAATATCTGAATCATGATGTGCCATAGCCACATATGTATAGTGTCATTGGATGTGCCAAAAATTATTTGTTGTGTTTTTTGTGCACGAGCGTGTCAAAAATCAAAAGAGCTCTCAATACACCGAACTCTTCTAAATCAAATGATGAGTTTTCAATATCCTTTATTACAAATTTTCACATATGCAAAGTTCCAGGCTTCTCTCCTAGCGAGAACCATCTTGGCCCTTTCTGGCCTCATAAATGTTTTTTTGGGGGGCCGGGTTGAGACCCTTGGCATGAAAGTGGGTTTTTTATGTAGATTGAAAAGCATTTGGCTGGGTTTCTCTCTCTCTCTCTCTCTCTCT
>NW_026557328.1:0-24696 GCF_029017545.1 Prosopis cineraria | reverse complement strand
TTGTTCATTGTCTAGCTTAGATTTATTTAATTTTTATCAGTTTCAATGCAAGAGAAATACTGACAAAAGAACACTGATAAACAGATCTCTGATCTAAGCTAATGTTACAACTTTCATCTGGATTGGTCAAGCATCTAGATGCTCTCATAATTATCATGACCAACTTGGTTTATTCAAGTTTTGCAAATTGATGCTGCTTCATCTTTTTTTTCCTGTATGGTGTTGATCGTCTTGCATATCTGACAAAGATCACTAGCAAATTAAATGAAAGTAAGGTATTGGAAACAGGTCAGAGTACTATTTTAAATGTTAAATGGTTAAAATTGTAATTAAATCTCAGTCAAATTAATCATGAACAAAGTATTTCATTGAACCAGTTAATGCATTGTTTTTAATGGTTTATTGATTGAACCAACTCAACTAACCTAGATTTATATACTGTCATGAAGCAGAGTTCATATAAACCTATGTATTACCCATATCTCCTCATTACCCTGAGCTGGGGAATGAGGTAGAAAGAGAGAGCTTTTATAGGATGGTTACATTATAAATACAGTTCACAAGCATGCATTCAACTCCAAGATTAGAACACACAATTTGAATTTCTTAGGGAGAACTACACACTGGCTCTACAGGACAAAGATTCATGTGCAACTTGTCTAGCCTCAAATTCAATTATCTACACAGAAAATGTTTCTAGTTTTACAAGCCAAGAGCACCGAGAGGTGTCTTCCCTTGTCCTGCTTCAAAGTAGAAGATCAGCATAGCCAACATAGCAATCCTAGCATGCTTGATCTCAGCAAGTTTCAGTCTTTCAAGCTTTTCTCTGTCAGGAATGTAAACCCCATCCTGGATTTTCCCTGCGAATCCCAATGGGTCAAAGAACTTGCCGCCGGGATATCCCTGGTCGCCGGTGGAGTTAGCGAAGTTCTCGGCGGTTCTCGACCACGGCGTGGCCCAATCCACTGACTGTGAATCAGGGTTGAAGAAGTCCACCCACCTTTTGCTTTCTACCCACCCCATGAGCAGCAATTGTGTGCCCAGAAGTGAGCCGAAGGAGAACGGAGCAATGGCGCCAGGGTCGGCTCCGGCCTCGAACCACGGCACTCCACTCCATGCCTGGCCGACAAAGATGCCGACAACCGCCGCCATTGCCCACCGGCCATGGATGAGCTCTGCTTCTCTGTACCACTTGAGGAATGCTGGATCCTTGCCTAGTCCAAGAGGGTCAAAGCCATAGTCACCAGGGAGCCTATAATAGCAATATTTCAACAGAGATTGATCAATGAACAGAAAATACCAGAAAAGCTCAGGTGAAATTTCCAGATACACTCAGTTTGCACAAAATATAGCAGAATTCCGTGTGAATGCAATGTAGAAAACAGCCTTGAGAGAGCTGCCCCTCTATAACTCGATAATATAACTCGGTCATATAACCATATAAAAAAAAAATTTCAGGAAGACCTATGAGATATCTGATCACATCAGAAAATACCAGAAAAACTAAGGTAAAACAAAATATAGTCTCAAACGCAGAAAACAATTTGGTGAGAGCTACCCCTAATTACACTCAATAATGCTTGAATCTTGAAACTGACTCGGTCCAATAACGGTACAAAAACTGAGGTAAAATTTCCAACTCAGTTTACACAAATAGTGTTTGAATGCAGAAAGCGGCTTTCAGAGAGCTACCCTAATTAGACTAGAAAATGCTCAAATCTCAGTCACGTAGATCATATCATAAACACTTGTGTACTGGCAGCATGTTTGTCTGATATGTAGATGTATGTTTTCATGATTGATCTGTTTAACCTATGTTTTTATAACACGAGTGTTTGTCTGAAAATTTTCCTGGAAAATGAAAGAAACGAAGATGATTATGGGAGGGACTTACGAGCCATCTAGCCATTCAGGGTCGATGAAGTTGCCACCACCTCTAACACCAGGAATCCAAGATTTCTTAGGTGCAGCAGCAGCAGCAGCAAAAAAGAACCTCTTAGGGTTTGCAGCATTATTATTAGCAGAACCAGATTTAGCAGCGAAGAGAGATTGGCTTCTCTTTCCTCCACACAAGAAGGAAGATCCCAAGCCATTCAATACAGCTCCAGATGTTGCAGCACCTGCCATCTCCGCTTTTCTTGCTCTGAAACTTTTCTCGAGAAAATGACAGAGACAGATTGCGCTCGTAGTAGTGTGTCTTCTGGGGATACTGATGAGTGTTTTATTTATGTATGGGCGTGCGGGGGTGAGAAAATCTAAAGGGGTTTCTTAGTGGGCCAAGTGGGACGAGAAAATCTGCAGCAGAAATCTGAGAAGCTATCGTGGATAGATTTTGGACCAATGAGAACTAGTTCCTCCCATCCTCATCTCTTGTCGCTTCCATCCACGTGGATTACCACTTCACCACTACTGTTCTATTATCATCCTATTTTTGTTCCATCTCTCCAAGATGAAAAAGGATAATGTTATAAAGGAGGAACTTAAATTTAAGATATTTACGCTGAAGGATTCTTGATTTTTGAAATTATTCTGAATTATTTAAGGACTCAAAATTTTGAGAATGAATTGTAAAATTTTTTCTCCAATTGCGTTGAATTACCATGATTTTTTATATATCTAAAATTATTATATATATTTGTCATTTTCCACTTATTTTTAAAAGCAAACAAATTATGGGGTTTTTTTTTCTCACAAGTAATTTTTTAACATATTATTTGACACATAAAATTGAAAAAAATAAAATATGTGTCAGATTACTATTTGTCTCTTGCAATGTTTATGAAAAAAATCTTGGTTAAAGGTATGGAAATATCCTGCATAAAATTTCTGTTAATGGGGATGGATCTGTGATGAATGAAAGAAATAAAAGTAAAGGAAAAAGTTGCACGCAGCATCTTTTAAGCATAAGCAGTACTTTCCTTTGAACTTAATTTGGCAACATCTATTTTATTTTTTGGAGGCAAGTTGAGTTAATAATGAATTTCTTTTAAGATATAATGATGACTTTTGAATATGATTTGTACTAGTAAGACTTAAATCAAGACAATAATAATTTTTATAAAATGATAATTTGACTTTGTACTTGGTGAATTCAAAAACAAAGTTAATGAGCTTCAGTAGTTGGATTCTTAATCTTGGATCTTTTAAATGATTAAATGAGTGACAGTAAGGGGTATTTGTAGACATTAAAGTTATGCCTTAAAGTGGTATCTTTTAAGTAATAAAAATCTCATTAAAAATTATAATTAAAATTGGTTCATGGATAACCTTATATTAATTCTTAAACATTCCTATGTTAGTTCATGAATTAACATAGTTTAATAATTAATATTAACTTAGGATTATTTAAAATAACTTTCCATAAAAAATATCATTTTAAATAGTTTTAATGTGTAAAGTATTTTTAAAATATATTTCTTTTCATCAAATGACACTTTTTACTGTTATAACCCTCCAAAATATTTTTAGAAGTTAAAGAGACATAACATTGATAGCTATAATTCTCTATATAATCTTTCATAAAAATTCATTAATTTATAAGGACATAATTCTTTAATTTATAAAGACATGATTTTTCAAAAGGACATGACTTTTTAAAAAGATCTCTTTATTTTGAAAATAGTCCAACAATTTCATGGTGTATGTTCAAAAATCAAATTTATGTGAAAAATTCATATTACGTATTATTAAATTATTATTTGATAAAAATATAAAATGTAATTTTATATATTAAAAATCACAATACTTAAGCAATATATACTGAATAGTTTAAAATTATATATATTAATTAATACAAATGTTTTACTCGTATTAATGACTATCGTCGTGAACAACTCCATTTGTAGCAAGGACCAAAAACATCACATTCTAAAAGAAAGAAAAAGGGAAATCTTCATGTAAGGATTATGGATGTGATATATTTTTAAATCATATCTAAAATATTTTAAAATTTTATCATAAGATGATGGGTATAAATTGAAACAAATTATAACATGAAATGATCAAAACATCCTTCCTTAGAACTCATTCTGTTTTATATATAATGTATTTTTTAGAACTTGTTTCGTCTTTAAATATAAAGAGTGTTGTAACACTTCAAAATTTCTTTTTGATTTTTCATAAGAATACAATTAGTTAATTAATTAAAGTTTTAAAATTAAACACTTATCATTATAGAAAAGCGTCTACCATCTAATAAAGAAAAAAAAATCATTTTTTCAAAGCATTACATGGTAAATAAAGATTTACCATAATAAAAAGAGCTTTAGAGATAATATTCAAACCCTACCATGCTAGGAAGGGGCTACTATAGTAAGTAAAAATTAAAATTATTTTTATAAGTTTACCATGATAGAAAAATCTTTTCTTACAATAAAATATTGCTCAATATGGGCTACCATGATAGAAAATAATCTACTATGATAGAAAAGGTTTAAACAAAATAAATAACCCTACCATGATAATTTTGAAAAAAAGCAATATAAATAAGAAGAAATAATTAGTGCATTAAGCTAATTAATTTGTACCTAATGGGATTCTATTGAAAATTAATAGTTTAAAATCAATAAATAATAAAAAGAGAATTTAAAAGCAAAGCATGATTCTCAAGGACTAATTTGTCTAAAAATAACTTGAAAAGGGGTAAAAAAGAGTCAAAAAGACCATTTCGGAAGTTAAAAACTTCACAAGGGCAATTCTAAAAAACATTGTGCCATATGTCAAGGCATACATGCCACATATTATGACATGTGGCACAGAGAGAGAAATCTACCTTCTATAACATATGCCGTGACATATATATGCTGCTATGCAAAGTGTCATATTCAGCATTTTGACAACATGAATATTGATGGGGAATTTCAAACAGGCATAATTTTTCTCTACAAATATCCAAATTAAATTTTTCAAATGTCCATATGAAATTTATCAAAAAAAAAATATAGCTAATTATTTTAGTTTAGTACAAAAAATTCATTCAAATGAGGATTTTATCTACAATATGCCTTTTAGGGACAAAACACACTTTTACACTTCACAAACCTAAAACCAAAGTCAATGGCTAATGTATAATTCACTTGACCCACTCAAATCCATTCCAAGCAATTATTTTACATTAGTAACTTGACACATACATATATAACTCTCATAATTGAGTTATTGTCACCCAACACTATATATATATATATATATTATAATGATATAACCTGTGGCATAAGAAATTCATTTTCATTCAAATACCTAAACAAGCATCATCAAAGGTCATGAGTGTCATCAAAAACTACTCCATGGCAATCACATAAAAAGTTAATCAAATGTGTGAGAGTTACATGCTTATTTACAAAACAAATGCCTTAAGGTTGGCAATTGTACATAAATTAACCAAAAGGACATCAACAAGCCCAAATGGTGTCTACTCACACCAAGCTACGGTTCTAGTGCTTCTCCAACTAAACTCTTTCTTGTAAAAATGATAACCATAATAAGTGAGACACAAAGGTCTTAGCAACCAAGACTAATATGCAATGCAACTAACCATGTGATTATTAAGTAGGGCATATGACAATGATTTTCAAACAAATTGTATTTAGCATGACAACATCTTATATCTCTCCTAACACCTATACTTAGAATCAAATCACCCAGCCAAATGTGGGTTGGTCCAAGCTAATAGCCATTCATTGAGTTCAATGAGGGTTTATCATATGGTAGAAATACAACTCCAAACAAAATCCCCAACAATATGGTATTTTCCAAACAAATCTCAACATGTCATACATATTTCCAAACAAATCCAAAAAAATACAACCAAACAATATCGTACTTATGAACAAAACTTATTTCAAACATAGCATATATAGATACATAATTCATTTCACTTGGAAAATAATTTCCGAACAACAAAACATGCTTCCTTAACATAATTTATGTAACATCCTAGAGATTTAAACTCGATTGGCTAAGAGTATTTAGAGTAATTAAGTATATTGATGTGTTGTATAGCTAAAGGGGTCTAATGAATGATTTTGATTGTGGTTTCAGCCTTAAATTTAGGCCTAAAGCAAAGTTAGGTCATTAGGGTATCAAAAAGGAAGAAAATTTGAAAGGTGTGTCTTTGTGCCACATGCCATGAAGTGCAATATGTTCGCTGCTATGTACAGATGGCAAACAATGAAAGATGATCTCTCTGTGTCATGCACCATGGTGTATAGTCAAAAATTTACATAAACAAGTCTACGTCAGAGTTTAAAATCAGAAAGAAAGGAAAAAGAAAACAAAGAGCATCTATCAAGCTTTGTTAGGGTTTGAGTTTGAAGATCTTTAGAGATGTTTTGGAGCTTCCAAACACTAAAAGTAAGTCTCTTATGCCTTCTTCCTTCATTCTTCTTCCATTTTTATAAGGATTTAAGTTGGGAGAATGATTTTCGATCTATATGAGTTATGAATCCAAACCCATTGATTAAAATAGAGTTAATTAGAGTGGTTTAGGTTATTATTAATGATTTTGCATACTCGTGATAGTTTAAGGTCATCAATAGCTGAATTTGAGTTATAATGAAGGTTGTTAGTAGTGTTTAATGGCCATTAAGATGGTTTAATGATTTACTAATAACAATGTGAGCTAAAGGAACCTAGTAAACCAAAAAGGTACATTAGAAAGTAAGTTGGGAATGATGAGATAGAGTGTTGGAAATCATTCAAATAGAGATATTAATGATTTTTCTCATAGTCAACCAATTTGGCACCATTCAAGCTTATGAGGAGCTTTAAAAGTTTGTGTTTTAAGGGTTAAACATTTGACTTCTTAAAGTTTAAGGTAAATAAGGAAAAATTTAGTTTGTATAATTGCTTGCTAATTGATTAATTGTTGAATTAATTGTTTAAAAACTTATTGGATATTTGTAGACTCACTAATGCAAAATTGTGGCAAGTTATATGTTGGGTGAGTAACGTATTGGAATCAAGAAAATGATTTGTGTTATACATGTGTTTTTAATGCTATTGATTAAGAACTTGTATATATGAATATGAAATGAATAACATGATACAAGGTGTATGATGAGATTTGTGGAGAATGACGGAGATGGTTTTGTGATGAATATGATGTGATGGTTGTCAATAGTTTTGCATATTATGTGTTAATGTATGCATAGCATGATCATTTATGACAAGAGTTTGCCTAGGGAGAGAAGTAGTGTTAAATCAACATGATAATGGTGACTTATCATTGGAATCAAAGTTAACAACTGCCGACCATTGAAATCAGAGGGTAGCCATTGTTTTATATTTTATTAGGGATTATCCTACTTGTTTTTCGAGAGACTTAAACTTAACTAATCTTCACCAATTTATGAGGAAGCTAGATTAAGGGTACAACACCTCATGGTTGTTAGTATTAGGAGAAATTGTGAATCACAAGTAAGTGAGGTAGCCTTGACTAGGTAGCTTCTCATGGGTAGAAGGCTTAGTTAGTTCAAGTTTATGGTCGTAGCTACTAAATGGCCATTGGTTTTATGTTTGAGGTATTAGGAGGGTATAAAGTTAGCATTAATCATGCATTTCATATTTCTAGCCACATGGTTGTTATTATTGTGACCTCATGTGTATATATTATTTATACATGTATGATATGATATGTGTTCATACCCAGTCACACGGTTGTTAGTGTTATGATCGTGGTAACCTTTTGAAAATCTTACTGAATTTGTGAAAAGCTGATTGTTGTCTTTTGCATCTATAATTAATTGAGATGCAACCATATAGGGTAGATTAATCTTGGTTACTTAGTGGTTATACTCACCCCTTATTCTTCAATATTACAAGGGCTAGCTCATCGATCAAGATCATGGAAAATAGTCAGAGGCTTAAGATTTGGAGAAAATTCTACTAGTCGGCCTCATAGTTTATTTATGTGTATTTTTGTTGATAATTTGCCAACTAGTTTATATAGTTTTTATGACTAACTGCACTCATTATGAGATTGATGTAAATTTGTATTTTATGCCCTTGGGTTGTATGCAAAGTGATTTTAAAATTTACAAAGGGTCAAAATACTAGTAGAAGTAGGGAGTTATGTAAATGATTGATTATAATGATTATTATATGGATTTATGAGAATTTAGCTCCCCCGTATGTAGTATCCTCTTCCTTCTAACCTATGATTAATTCTAAATCTCAAATAATAAAGAAATTGTATTAAGATAATTAATACAAAACAAAATTATAATTGGTGGAAAAATAGGGATCCTAAGTTTTCAAAACAAAAACCATTTTCAAGATCTTGAAAACCGACAGATCAGAGTTTACAAATATGCAAAAGCATAGGATCATTACACATATTAGTACATTTGCTTAAGAATTTGAAAATAAAAAATTCTAAAACATTTTGAGATATAAGCCATAGCTCGTCGAACATGTGCCACGATGTGTTCGTCTCTATGACATGCGCCGTGGCTCGTAGCACCATGCATCATGGCACAATTGCACAAACTTCGATAGTAAATTCTACTGTCAATTTAACATCTTTTAGGGCAACTTTTGATGCGTCTCAATTCTCTATTCAATATTTGATTGACACGAACTAAATGTCTATGAAGAGCTCTTTTCAAGTTCTAACTAATAACTTAAGTTCCATAATCAAATTATTACTCAATCAAAATTTAGACATTCTTTTCAAAACTTACATTTTTTTTACAAATTTCACAAAACTAAAAACCCAAACCATCTACCATAAGCCTTTAGCCATTGACACCCATTTAACCATATACAAAACATCACAACTAACTCGTGCAATGTATTGTACCATAGTAAACACTTATAGATCACCATTTCACTATTCAATCCCTTAACCTCAAAAACATACAAGGGAGAGTTTAAGCACATTTCTATCAAATAATCTATAATCAACACATAATATGCTCTACTCTTACTTGCATTAGTATTTTAGCCCTATCACATATATCACATAACATCAACTCACTCTTTAAGACCCAAAATACACTTACAACTCACAAATATATAATGCAAGTAAGAACAAAAAATGGATAAAACCTAGTTGGCAATTTTAGTTGCCAAATACACATAATGAATAAAAAATAAAGAGGCATACAAAATAGGATTGCAATCTTATGCCTCAAGGTGCTTTCCTCTTTTTGATCCTCTTGAGTTATTTCTTATAATATTAAAAATAGTGGGGTAAGTACAACCACTCAATAATGAAGATTCAACTAACTCATACTAATGCATATCAATTAGTTTAAATGCAAGTGGCATATATAAACAATTCTTCAAACCATGTAAAATATTTGAGAATATAAATCCACATTTTCAATAATAGCCATACTTGGGAGATAATGCTTTTTAGCAATTTTCATATCAAAGGAGGTTTATCACACGATTCAATAACATATAATTAGAAGTGATTAGGACTCAACTTATGATTATCATTATCAGGGTCATAATACTGACAAATATGTGCCTTTACTCACTATATATATGATCACACCTCCTTTATATCATCCTTATTCCTCTAACATAAAACTACGGGCTATAACACAATGGGATAGTTTATAATCCATGACTTCCTTAGCCTAAACACTTGTGAGGAGATTACCCAGCCAAAGCTCACCCAACTCACCTATGAAATATAGTTTCCCCTATTTCTCACACTATAGGGTGTTATATTCCCTAAACTACCTTTCTCACTGAACCAGTGGATAATTAGTTAGGTTTGAGTCTCTTATTAAATCAGTAGGACAGTCATTTATTGAACAAGTGGGACAATATGAATATAATCAATTCGGAGCTATTACTAGGATGGGAGCCCTACCATGTGGGTTTAATTCTCTACTCCTCTTCATAGGCGAACTTCCACCTCTCAAGATCATACAATGTATATTCATGCAAAATTTAGATTTAACTTAATTCACAGCACTCCACATAACCAATTCATCAAATTTCACCATTTTACAAATCATTGAACTTCTTAAATACATTTTCATTGAACTCTAAATTTTAAAATCATTGTACCTCACACATTCATAATCATTGAACTTCATACATTTTCAAATCATTGAACTTCTATCAACACAAATCATTACCCTACACTTAACAATCATTGAACTTTACAATTTTTAAAATCATTGAACAACATCAAATCACTACTTCATAGTGAGTTTTTTCAAGCAAAGTAAACCACATTTGCATTTCAATTAATTTTATATAATTCAATCATCATTTATCAATTAATAACTAATAAACACACAATATTTTAAGCTAGAATTCCCCTAGTTACTTCAAACATTTGAAAGATCAAAAGTTTCACCCTCTAATACTCACTTCTAAAGCTTCCAAAAAGCTTGAATAGTGCCAATAAGAGTCACTCTACAAGCATTTACAATGCAATTCATCAATATCCACATTTGAGCTAATTTTCACTAATATTTCAACATTTCTTAATATTCAAGACTTATTCTTGACTCATGTAAAAGTACCCATATGGTTTCTTAGCTTTCTTTAATCCTTATTAATATCATTGAGCCCTTTTAATGGTCATTAATGGGATCACATTGTTCCCAACCACCATATTTATGAGGATTTTTGAATACTAAATGGTTCTTAAGCACCAATTCTCATATAATCATAAATACCAAGGTCACTTAACTTTATCTATTCTTATTAACTCTATTTAATTTAATGAGTTTGGACCCATAGTCTCTATGGATCGAAAAATACCATTATCGATCAACCCTAACTTCTACCATTAAAAAAATGGAAGAAGAGGGAAAGATTTAAGTAAGGAAGCTTACCTTTGATATTTAGGAGCTATAAAATACTCCTAATATTTAGATTTGCCAAGCCCTAGCACTGCTCTCTCACTGCTCTTTCATGTTCTTCGTTTCTTCTCTTTTTTATTGCATCAGATTCACGACTTATTATAGCAGAAAAGTGACCATACACTGCAAAGGATGCACAATGCGTCACAGTGCATGGCATAGAGAGCCTCTCCCCAAGCTTGTTGCCATACATGCATTGCAGTGGCTTATCCACAAGCCACGACATGTGGCATAGAATCTCCCTTTTCAGAATTTCTTCCTTTTTCATTCTTGAGTGACTTGATTCTCCTTCAGACCCATGTTTAGGGCTAAAATTGAAACCAAACATATTCGTTAGGCCTCTCTGGCCACACACCTCACTATCACACTTAATTAATGTAGTTAGGTTTATATAATCTAGTTTAAAATTAAGGATGTTACACTGTATGTTTTTTGTATCCAAGGGGTTGAGTGTTAAAATTGTGGTGTTTGCATTATTGGTTAGCTATGGTGTGTTACATGAGTCTATAATTGTCCTTTGAGTGTGACCTAAGAGTTGGTGTAGGCTCTTGACACTTGAATTGTGATTTGGGCACCCAAGTTGTATTTAATGTGAAAAAGGAGTGAGTTTTAAAATGAGTGTTCAACTTTCGATTAAAAATGATTTGGTTATGAAATCAATGCCATCAACTAAAGTTAGAAGAAAGCTCTCTATAGATACTTAAATCACCTCAATCGGACATCAAATGAAGAAATGAGGCATGTCAGAAGTTAGCCCCTAAAGTTGTTTTATAATACCAAATATGTTGTCATGTTCATGCATTATACCATAGCGTATGACACAGAGACAGATGAGCCATGACACATCATGTCATTTTGTTAGAAATGTTTTCTTTTTTAAATTTCCTTTACAAATGCTACATTACAAATTGGATTCCCATGCTTCTAAAAAAATGTTTTACTTTGATTTTTAGTTGATATGATTATACTAGAGTGTTTTCAAATTGTAAAAACTTGGGATCCTACTCTTGCAATATTACAAACTTAGCAGTCTTTTTAGGGTTAGTCCCTTAACTACATTGATTTTGGAGTTACGATAATATTAGTAAGGATAACCTTACTTATTATTTAGAAGAGATTATAGTTTACTTCCAAACTATATATAAACACACATGACAAATCACAATGCACATGCACAATCACATATTAGAACTGATTACCTTTGTTTCCTTACTACTAAAGCTCCCCGAAGGAAACACACTTTGATTGTCAATGTTATTTGTACCACAATTTACATACATTAAAATACTAATTATAGTTAACAAGGTGTCAATCAAAATTATTTAAAATGTTTGCACACCAATCACACCCAAACCTTAGGGTTAATTTAATTAAAATAAATAATCATAAGCTATCAAACTTGTTTAAACCCTTAAACACACTTAAAATCATAACCATTATACTTTGTAATCACTTAATCAACTCCTATATAACACAAATCATCATTAAATCACTCAACCAAAACTAGGGTTTTAGATCTAACCTTCATGTTATCATAAACAATATCAAAACAAATTAAACTACACTTATTTAGCTTCATAACACCCTTAGATTTAGATTTAAGGAATAAGCCTCCCCAAAAATGGAAACCACAACACACCCATGATGAAATCTAGCTTAAAGTAGAGAGAATTGAAAAAAATACCTTAAAGTAGAGAAAAAGTTAGGATGCTTATCTTAACCTTTTGAAAGCTTAAAATCGTGCTCAATTAATGCTCTACACCAAATCCTAGTAGAGCATTTAATTTTCACACTACAATGCTTATCTATTTTTTATTTTCATAACAGAAACATAAGTGCTGAAAATACTCCATATGCCACAGCATACGTGCACATGCTGTGGCATATAGCATAGTAACAAACAATCCCCACTTGAGCTCAATAATTTGAGCCCAAATTAGTCCAATACCTATTTTAAACTCCAATTAGCCTTAATATGTTATCTCAGGGCCAATTTAAATTATAATTAAGAGCCTAAATAATTAATTAACATTCATAAACCTCAACCAACACAGATCATCAATTAAATCCCCAAAATACATGCTTTTTCAATTAAATCCCCAACTACACACATTTCCTTAATTAAATCCTTAAGTACTCTTATTTCCTCAAAGCAAACCTCAAAATAATACCAACCATAATTACATATCCTCAATCAAAACCTCAGTTTTCATAATTAATTCATAATTTAAAAATTAGGATGTTACAAGTGTCATAATAATTTTGACTAATTAAACCAATTTGCCCTTGTCTTGGAAAGGAGAAGAGATACTAATTGTGTACTTTAACCCCCACAATAATATTAATTTACATATTTATTAGGGGCAAAATTGAAAAATTATTATGATTTTATGAGTTTTCAACTAAATAAAAAACTTTTATTGGCATATGTAATTTAGTTAAAAACATTTTATATATAGGGATGAAGGGAGTATATTACAGTATAACAAGTAACATAATAGAATTAACAAATAAAGCATAGCATTTAACAAGAAACATATTTGATTAACAATAAAAGTCAATATGACGATTTAAATATGTAACTTGCTAAATTATTATAACTTGTAAAATCAACTATATTGCTTGTTAAAACTTTACTTTATTTATTAATCTTCTTGCGTTATTTGTTATATCTAGTATATTGCAGCTAAGATGATTATTAATATTTAAAAAGACTTATTAATTCCTTTACTTTACTGTTTTCCTTTACATCACTTGTTAATTTCACAATTTTACTTGTGAAGTCCATCTAGCAAGTTAAATCTATTGCTTGTTAAGCTATTAGTATAACATGTAAAAACAACTACACTTTTTTGTCAAAAAAAAATGTTACTTGTTAAAAGCTATACCTTACTTGTTGATTCCCTTGTGTTACTTGTTTTGCTACAATGTATTAGAATAAGAATATTTTGATCATTTTATTTTATAATTTTATTTCAATTCAGACCCAATATCTTGCAATAAAATTTTATATTATGTTAGGTTTGATTTGAAAATATGTTAGATCTATCCTTATATGAAATTATTCCAAAGAAAAAAAAGGCAATGACCTCTTGAATCGTCTATATACTTCTCTTTTTTATCCACAAAAGTTTAGATAATTCTTTTTAAGACATGAATTTAATAAGATGAGGAAAAAGATATGCCCCTCAATTAAAAAATGAAAAGCATTTTGAGTCTTTTAATATGTAATTATTACTTTTTTTTAAAAAGTATCCCTATTGAATAAATTACTTTATATTTTTTAGGGTGAAACACTTTATTAAATAGAGTTAAATATAAAAAGATAATGTTAGTTTAAAAATACATAATTATTTTTAAATAGAGGGAGTATATTGCAAGGTGGAAAGCCAAAGTAAACTTCAGAAATTCTTGTTTTTTCAAAAAAATTTCAGTTTGCTATTTTATAAATTACCATGATAAAAAATATAAAAGGCAATTATATGAGAATTTATTTTCCTTTTTATACTTAAATAATGTATATTAAATATTTTTAAAATAAAGTATGATATTTATATGACTTAAAAATTTGTGTCTAATAAATGTTTAAGTATATTAATTTTTATAAAAATACACACACACGCATAACGGTCAAGGAATCCTCTGTCGTCTTCTGTCATGAACATGGGCTGTCCATGAGACGAAGCTTCCACATGTGAGTCTTGCACTCTTGCTTAACAGAGGGACCACATCTTCAATATATAATATTAGACCTTAAAAAAGGCAGTTTTTTAAACATGTTTTCGCCTAAAATATTCTAATTTGAAACCTTACTTTATAAATATCAAGTCCGTCATACTCAGTTGGATTATCGTTGAAATAATCAAGCTTGTATTATTAACGTTGCTTTTATCATTGGTTTTACCACTACTCTCTTAAACAAAAAGTTATATCTTCATCGTTCTACAAAGGATCACGAAAAGCAAGGGATGACACTTTACTTTCGGCCAATATATTTTAAATTTAAATATCTTTTTTATATTTAAAAATACTAGAGCTGTGCAAAAGTCTTCCAGTCCTGTCTAATTCAGTCTAATCCGAGATGGTCTCAGTCTTGTACAATCTGTATACACACTGGTCCTTTAGGGTCAAAAAGACTGAAAAGATCAGACTATTTCTTCGGGTTGGACTAGACAAGAGACTAGGCATTCGAACCACTTGGTCCAGTCCAGTTCTATTAATTTTTTTATTATAATTATAATTAATTTATTTTTGACAAATGTTTAAAGTGTAATTGATGCTAAGAAGATAATTGTATGAAGATTTGTTGAGTTTGTTTCTAAATTATTGTTGTAATGTGTTGTTGTTGAATTTTATTGAATGCTATTTTTATTAAAGTTATAAATTTAAATCATTTGGATTATAACAGAAATATTTTTTTCTTATTGTTGGAAATTATTATGGACTTATTATTATTATAAGTGTTTTTACTATTTTAATTGAGTTTATTATGTTGAAATGGATTATTGCTTCTCATAGAATAAAAAGAAAAAAAAAAGTTAAATGAGTACTGGACTGACAGGACCAGTCTCCCAGTTCTATAGACCAAGTTCAGTCTTATTAATTTTTGAGTTATCACTAAACAAGACCAGACTATGGGTTACCTAACGTAGTCCTTTTTATGAAAGAGACCGGACTTTGGGTTAGGCTGAAATCCAGTACCGTCCCGTCTTTTGTGCAGTTCTAGAAAAGATTATACAAGGCATCTCCAAAAAATATTACATGCTTCAAATTATAAGATATTGGGTAACTTTATATTTATTTTTCAACTATATCTCTACTTCATTTATTACTCTTTTTAAAAGAATTATGCATTGTAATTTTAATTATTATTATCAAGACTCTTATATAAAGAATTTAATGAAGGTATAAATGAAAAGATGATGATATTTTAAAGAATTTAAAGTTTTAATGAACATTGTTTGTAAACCATGAATTAATTAACTATGATTTATATTATGATTCAAAGAGGGTAAATACTTAATCTTATATGTATAATATACTTTTATTTAATTAAATTAAAATAAATGTATTTTAAAGTATTAATAATAATTTGTCAAAAATAAATAATATATGCCATGATTTAATTAAAAATAAACACATTAAGTATAGTTGAATTTTAAAATGTCATAATTTGTTTCAACATGATTGAATTATTGATACCAGTTACATTAGAGGAGAAGATAATATTGAAGCTGATCGAAGTGCAAAACATGCCCTTCAGTTATCTGTTTGTCCTGTTAGCCTCTATTTTCTATCAAGTTGGCTCTTTTTTCTCTAGTTTTGTAAGGTAGCTGTGTTTTCTTGCCTTTCTTTATTTATTCAAAAAAGGAATGATTAGGTAGATAAATTTTTCTTCCCTTCTATATTGGATTTTCATCATTTTTTTTAATCAAGCGAATAAATAAGTCTAGATTGTTCATCTCTAAGTCTGACGCAAAAAGGAGAACGAATGACGAGAAAAACGAGAGTGGGCCCTCCTAGAATTTCTACTGAAACAGAAATTCTCTTTAAAGTGGCACAGAAAAGAAGTGCCCTTCCCAAGAATCTGATTCTTCTCCTCTCCACTAAGAAAACTTTATTTTCTTCTACCAGTGTCATTGAACAAAAAAGAAGGGGGAGGGGGGAGGGGGGAATGATAACTCAATTATTTACTATTATTTTTTTTTCAAGTAAAATCTGGATACTTCATTAAAAAAGAATGTGTATAGAAGAGTATGATACTACATATAAACTAAAAAGCCAAAAAACTCCAAGAGCCAACCAAATCAAAAACTGAGAGGTTGGTTGTATAAGAGATAAAATCATTTCTAAGACTAAAAGCTAACTTAGCAAGGTAATTGGTCATTCTATTTTCTTTTCTATACAAAAAAATGAAATTGGACATCCCAATTCTTACTCAAAATTTCTTGATCGAATCAATAATATATTGAAAAAGATGATAATTATGGTTATCTCTTGTGATCGTAAAAATGGCATTCGCATAAATACAAAAAGCCTCTACAATCCTAAAACTTTTCTGCCAACAAATTTCAAGACCTTTGAAGATACCATAAACTTGCTTGACAATTAAAACCCAAAATTCAATTTCTAGCAGCATCTTTTAGCTCACCTCCACAAAGCACTATTCCCATTTGAAAGAGTTGAACTATCTGTTTCTAGTCGAATAGCACAAGGGTTTTTGTGAAGTTGATAATCAATCTTAGATGAATATGTGGAGGTAGTTGTAATTTTAAATTAAAATCAGCAACTACTTTGAAGAAAGTACTGTTAGGCTCTTCCTCACCTAACCTTCTCCCTCCTAAAAGCCACATCAACACCTATCTATCCATATGTCCCAACATATGCAAGCAAATAGGTTTTCCCAAGGTACATTTTGAATAAAATATTTACCACATTTTTCCTTCATATTCCAATTTAACCAATCCCACCTATTTGGATTTTATCCCATAAATCTAGTCTGATGAACTCTTGCCACCAATGTCTAGCATGTTTGCGATCTCAGAAAAGATGCATCATGCCCTCCATCTCCTTGCATCCAAGTGGACAAGGTTTTGTGAATGATATTTCTCTTCTTTCTCGTAAAGCCATTGAGTAGACTCTTATCACGTGCTATCAACCACGTGAGTGTCTTTATCTTTTTGAGGATCTTCCATCTTCAAATGTTTCGCCACAATGGTTCTCGATTATCATCATTACCTATAATAAGAAAAGAATAGCCAGATTTCACAGAATATATTATGTCAGATAAATGAGCCAATTGTGTTTATCTTCTTCACTCTCCTAACTTAAGGCATGAGGGCTAGTAATAAGGTCTACCACATGATCTAGAAGCTAAGGTTTCATCTTATAAACATCCCAAGCTCCATTTGGCAACACATAGTCTTTAACTTTCTCATTTATACCAATGAACTCTCTACAATTACTAGTTCATAAAGAGGCATCTTTAAATATAACCACTTTTCAAACCAGAAAGGAATCTACTTACCAGAGATGAGATTCTTCCCCTTTCCTTCCATGAAAGGCTGACACACTTTAGAGATACTTCTCCACATAATGGAAGCACCACTTCTCTTTTTAACATTAGGTAAGTCATTATCCCCACATCTATATTTAGATTTAAGAGCTTAGACCCAAAGAGCCTAGGGTCAGTGACAAGACTCCAGTAAATTTTTCATATAAAAGCACTATTTTGATGTTTCAAATTTTTTATCCCAAGACCTCCAGCTTCTCTCTCTTTTTGCAAGCTATCCCAACCAAGGAGATGAACCTTTCTAGCCACTTCACCATCTCCCCAAAGGAAACCTTTACTTACTTTCTCCAACTCATTGAGAATTCTAGCAGGAATTAATGTGGTCTACATATAGTAGCTTAGTAAAGCAACTCTAATAGACTTAACAAGAGTGGGATCTCCCTACTAGTGTAAGAAATTTGCTTTTCCATTTCGTGACTTTATTCAAAATCAGGTTAAACAGGCTTTTCGTTTCCCTCCTAAGAATCAGAGATATTTCTAAATACTATCCAAAATCAGTGATTAAACCAATTCCCATATCACGACTAAATTCTTGGGCTCTATCTATATTGACATTAGCCGACACAAAAACTTTAGTCTTATCCTTGTTCATCACCTACCCAGAGTTAGAATAGAGCTTTGCAATTGCTCTATTCATGGAAACAATTTGTCTCTAAGAAGCTTCTCCAAATAAGGTCAAGTCATTTGTAAAAAATAAATGTGAAAGGTAGGGTCCAATTTTTACTAGTTGTATTGGTTTCCATTTACCTTTTGATATTTCATCTTCAATGATATGGCTCATCTTTTTCATGCAAATAGTGAAGATGTATGCAGAAGTAGGGTTCCCTTGTCTTAGGCCCCTTGGTGGTTTGAAAGCAGTTGTAGGCTCCCCACTCCAAAGCATCTTCATAGGTGCCAAATGTTAGGAAATTTTTTTATTAAAGTTGATCCACATATTTTTAGGAACCTTTTTCTTTTGTTAATGCTATATTTGGATGAGTACAAAATTTTCAGAAAAAAATGAAGAGAAAAAAAAATAGAAGTAAAAGAAAAATGGTGTTTGGATTACCAGGGTAAAATATGAAGAAAAGAAAAATGATTAGTTTACCATTTCAATTATACCCCAAATGAATTTTTGTATTAAAAAAAAAAAGAGCTCCATGTCTATTTTTCTCGCCTCTAAGAAAATTCTAAAAAACAGTTCTCTTTCCAACTTTCCATTGTTTCACCACCTTTAATGAACAGAATATTTTAGAGAAAACACATGTGGTTAAGTGGTTGTTTTCTTTTCTACTTTTCTATCCTTGTTTTCATTTTCTTTCTTCGTTTTTTTATAAATTATCTTTGTTTTTCTTTTGCTATCTAAATAAAAAAAAGAAGTATTTTTCTCTTCTTTTATAATGATAAATAAAAAAAAAAATCTTTACTTGATGATTGGATTAGCCATTGTATATATAACAATTTAGTTATGAGAGATTACCCATTACTCTCAATATCTGATGAGAAATTTTTTAATAGAATCTATTCCTTATACATACCAAAAAAATATATTTCTTTACTCTTGTATTTTCTTCTAATTATATTTTTTATTAGAAAAAAATAATTATTTAATCTTTATAATTTTCATTCCATGTTAACTTATTAATCTTTAAATTTTAACTCAATTCAATCTCTATAACTTTTGACTAAGTCCTTTTAAGTTTAATTTTAAACCATTTCAATTTCTCTTTTCTTTTGGCCAGAAAATCATTTTAATCTCAAATCGGTTAAAGTTTAAATTTGGCAAAACAAATTTGTTTGATACTTTTTCAAATTAAAAAAATTTAATATGAATACTTTTAACTTATTGTGGATGGTAATTTTTTGCTCCAAATGTTTCTCTCTCAAAAGTGGTCCTCACTGTATTTTAGATCATGGGTAAAAGTAGGTTAGGCTATTATCAGGAGCCTATTTCAAGCCAAGTTAAACCTATTTACTAAATAGGCTAGGCCAGATTTAGATCTTTAATTAGACTTTTTAAATAAATAAGTTAGGCCTATTTTTACAAGGCCTAACCTACAAGCTTCATAGGCCAGCCTATTTACATTGATATTATTATACAATATACTATGTAGATATAATATATAATATATAATATTTAATTTAAAATTTTGAATACAATAAACTCCATCTCCTTTCTTCAACTCCTTCTCATTTTTTTTCTAAATCAGAACTTGAAATCACTAAATGATTCTTCCTTAACTATTTTTTTATTTATTATATTTTGTATGATGAATTTATAATATATCAGTTTTACCATTTTCTTTTTAATCAATATGTTGTTTTTCATTTTTAGTTTATTGATTATGTTTTCAATTAGATTGGATTTATGCATATATTGATTTCAATTTTGTTAATGTTGTAGTTGATAAGTTTTCTTGCTTATTATATATTTTAGTTGGCAAATCACGTTATGCATATATAACCTTTAATAATCTTATAATATATATGAGACCTTTAAAGCTTATTATGTAAGCTTATATAAAAGACCTACCTTTAAATAGGCTTTTAAACAAGTTTTCAAGTCAAACCATGTTTTGAATAGGCTTAGGCTTGAGCTCTGAAAAAAAGCCTTATATAGATTTCAGGTTAAACTCAGGCTTCTAATATACTATATAAGCTTAGACTTATTTGACAAAAGCCTAACTCGACTTAACCTATTTTCATCCTTATTGTCCCTGTTGTTTTCACGCTTTGTACATTGTTTCTTCTATTAACAATGAATCACATTTTTAATTAATTATATTTATGAATTAAAAAAATGGGAAAATGACAATAAAAACTCAATGAAATATACAAATAATAATGAGGCATCTCAAAATGTTATAATTCTTTTGAAAATCTTAGATACCTTTCTAACACTAATGATTTTATATTAAATCACTAAAGTGCCCCTTATTTGAAATAAAAAATCAGGTTTATGTTGAAAATTATAATTTTTTATTCAATTCTTGTGATGCACAAAATAAAAGTTATGATTGTTTAAATAAAAATTATAACTTGTTATTTTCAAAACTTGAACTTCAATGATAAAAAAAATTGATGTGAAAAGTTGTGATTTCTTATTCAATTTTTGTGATTTACAGAGTCAAAGTTGTGAATATTTAAATAAAAATTATGATTGATATTAGTTATTTTCAGTATTTATTTATCATAAAATAAATTTCAAGTGAAAAGTTGTAATTTATTGTTTATTTTTATATTCATAGAATAAAAGTTGAGATTATTTAAATAACAATTGTGATTAGAAAAATGGAGCCATACTTATTATCTTTTTAGTTTAAATAAGGGATAATTTAATCATTTTATATAAAATTATTAATATCATAAAGGTTCAACAAGCCATGATATTTATAAATTTTGAAAAGTATAATTTGAGTAATAGATTTTGAACCACTCACAAATGCTCTGCTCACCCAACTTTTCTCTTATATTGTGATATGGAGGGCGTATAAGCTCATTTAATGTCGTAAAAGAAAAATATTAGCACAAGTCCACAAGTACTGTTTATTTTGATTTATTGTTTGTTATCACGTCACATTATCTGAGTTAGACCTCAACATAATATTGTTTTACTTAGAGGAGCAGATGACACGGCAGAATGATATTTAAAAAAAAAACTAAAAACTCGGAAATTACGTTGAATTCATATATCTACGCAACATATTTTGTTGAATTAAAAGAAATTTTGCCTCTCCACTGTTTGCGCGGAAGTATATGGTATCTTATTATTATTATTATTATTATTATTATTATATTATTATTTTGCTATGTAACATTTTTTTTTAGCACTTGAACATGGTATAATGTTACCCCTATATCACAAATAAATAGTGATTAAGTCTTATGGCCCATAGTTTTTTATATTATTATTTTTGGCTATTCTTTGTTTTAATTAATTTTAAATTTTTTAAATTTTAATTTAGTCCATTTTTTTTTAAAATATCGATCCAGATAATTCTACAATCAAAATTTGTAATAGAAAATAAGTTTGCACATATTAAATGTAACTCTTAAACTGTGAGAATAATTTTTATTTGTAATTATTTGAATTGATATATATAACTCTTTTTTAAGAATAATTTTGTTAGGTGTCATTAATTTAATCTTCTGGGACTTAATTGTTACTTTTCCTTATTAAAGAAGTGGAACATTGAAGGGATAATAATGAAATAGTTATCATTAATTTTTTTCTAAAAATCTTATATTTTGAGTCTAGACAGTAAATTACCTCCAAAAAATATTTTGTAAAATGGGATGGAGGAAGAGTAATTTTTTAGTATGCAATGGAGTACTTTGTTAATTAAGGCATAACATCTTTCTATTTAAGACAATCATTCAGTGCATGATTAGATATTAAATACAAGCACATTTTTTAATGAGAGTTTGAGCTTTAGTTTATTACTCCTCTTATCCCACTGTGGCAGAGATAGCATTTCTTTTGCCTATATTCATAGAATATCTCAATTATTATTGTCTTTATCTTTATTTTTTTTGCCCTTATTAAATATTGAAAAGGTTATTAAATGTCAGAATATTTTATTTTTAAATATGTATATTAGATAAAAATTGAAATTTTATTAAATTTTTAGATAGACTTAATGAGATTTTATTTTTTCTTAATTTTGATATAAAATGTGTTAAAAATAACTCATAAATAAGAGCAAATGAAATATGCGATAAGAAACAAGGTTTAATTTTTTCGCTAGACTTAAACTCGTTGATGGTTAAGAATTACTTAAATGAGATTGGGTTCCTAAATCCATCATGCACCCCTTATGGCTTGTTTGGTACATATAATTGTTTTTTTTTTTTAATGGCAGTGGAGGTGGGACTGAACTATAAAATATTTTTTGTATGTAGATAAAATTGGAATAAAAATTTTATTTATATTGTATTTATATTTTGAAAATACTAATATACCCTTGAGAACAAAAATAGCCGATTCAACAAAAACACGAAACTACCGCCATGGAGACCAAATCTTCCAAAGAGAGGGGGAAAAAAAAACAGAGAGGAATATGACAGTATTCCGTAGCCGCAAAATATTGCAGTGGTCCTTTTGCAAAGATTATGAAAGTTCCATATGCCTCTTGAGTTGTAATCAAAAAATAGTTAAAAGAGAAAGATGTAACAAGGAACCAAATCGAAGCTAAAATCAAAACGATGATGATAGCTCTAATTATTTCAATGAGACTGACAATGAGAAGTGCACAATGGTTATCAAGCAAATACGTTCAAGAATGAGAGCGAGGCAATGAAATTTAAGAGCAAAATACCCACATCTACAACCCAATTTGCTTCGCCGAAAAAAGATGAAAATCTGAAAGTTGTTGCTCGGCGAAGTGCCGTGGTCGTCATTGTTGGCGGAGGACTGTCACTGTCACCAGTGGAGGGTTAGTGAGCTTGAAGCACCGTCGCATCTATTCGAAGTGAAAGTGAGGGGAGAAGCTTGAAGAGGACAAAGATGGCAAATGAGGAAGTAAGTGAGGGAGGAACCAAGTTTCATGGGTATGGAGAAGGAATTGAGTGCCGTCATTTTTTATGAAAGTAGCTTTCCTCTCAGAAATGGGTTCTAGCATACCAAACATCCTATTTTTTGGGTTTCACATTTATTTTCACTTTTCCACTCCCAATTTCCCTCTACCAAACTGGACTAGATTTCGTTTTGTTAATTATTATTCCAAAAAATTTAGGTCTCAGTTAGGTCCTAAAACTCATGGAAATTAAAGTGTATTTTTAAACTCAAAGAATACTTATAGAAATACTTGCGTATTGCTAGAGTCGATAATTTGAATTAAGTCCAAACCTGCCAAAAAAATTTTGGGGACGGTTCAAAAGCAAATATATTTTTATGTTCGAGCTCGAAAAAATTCAGGTCAAACACAATCGAATTCAAGCTTGGCTGGAAAACCCAAATAAATAGTAATAATTTTTTAAAATATAATAAATATTAATTAATTTTTAAATTTTATGTCATTTTATACTAAAATACTATATATTTGAGGGCATTACTATAATTATTTTTTTAAAAATTAAAATATCTATATTTTTCATAATTTTTAATGAATAAAATATCTCAAAATAATATTTTAAAATATATTTTAATATTAATTTTTTATATTTTAAGATTCAATTATTTTTTAAAAATTTTTTGAGTCTTTACATCATTTAAGTATCCAAAAAATATATTTTATATTTTTATAAAAAAATAATTTTAAAGTAAAATTAAATTCAAAAAATTTTAAAAATAAAATTTGTGCATGTATGAATTCTCGATCTACTATTAGATTAATATAATAAATAGAATATATATTTTTAAATAATTATTGGATTATCGTTTATGTCAGATTTGGCTAAAATTTAAGAACAAACTATTAAATATCACTTATATGTAGGGGTTAACCAATATAAAAAATTAAAAAAAATAATTTTAAAATAATAGCATTTTACTCATATTTAATAATTTTATTTTATATAATATAATGATGGTTAATTTTTTTATATTATTAAAAAGGTATAGTTTATCTAAAAGTTATTAAGAACTTTGAGCTAAAGGCAATTTTTTAAGTTAGTGGTTTAACTGTAATTAAATTAAAATTAATTTAATCATAAGTAACATAACATAATTTAATTAAAATATATAAAATAATTTTTATATAATAATAAGAGCAATATTTAAATAATTAGGACATTAATTTGCAAGTAAAGAAAATATTTATGAATAAATTACATATAATATAACAAAATAGTAATAAAGTTAATTAATTAAAA
>NW_026557327.1:0-24752 GCF_029017545.1 Prosopis cineraria | reverse complement strand
ATGCCTCTCATACTAAGTGTATCTCAATAAAACATAATTTTCTTTATTTAACTTTTCGCCATTAATCAAAACAAACTCAATTGCCAATCAAAATAACAAATCAACTTAGGATAAAAAAGCTTGTATGTGACCCCAAAATATTTTATTCCCTACACACCTTGACTAACATCCTCAGAATAGTCATCACCCATTTGCATTAAGGGATGACGTACGTGTGGAAAATTGATTGGTTGTTGGGCTTGTAGTAGACCATGTTTTGGACTGGATCAACGGTGCCGATTTCCCCACTATCTCTGATTTTGGTGGTTGCGAGCAGGTCGTTGTCCTTGTCTTCTTCCAATGTGAGTAAAGAAAAGAGAAAATGAAGATAACTTGTTGAGATATTTTAGGAGAGAAAATGAGGAATGCAGAAGAGTTTCTCATTCGGTGCTCATGGATGATACACCAAGCACTTAGCATCCACAACGAACCGTTTTGGGTGAGTTACCAAAACAAAGGCAATGATCATCTACACTGGAAAGCTCCAAATAATTCATGAATACCATCTATTCACAATTCTAGTGAGACTGGGGTTCATGTTCATGTACCACGATCTACATTGCTTCAAGGATTTTCAGAGTACTCAAGTTTAAATGTACAATGTAATTATGGATTTTTTATTGAGAAACTAGATAAAAAAAAAAAAATTAAGTTCACGAATGCTCACCTCCGCGCGCATGGGTTGTGATCGCAGGGGAGGGTCTATGTGAGAGGCAGGGTGCATTTAATTCTTCGATCTCTTCTCAACATGCTCCCAACCTCATCTCCTCGATCAACACGTTCCAAATACATTTTCAGGAAGGCACACTAAAGAAGTAAATGCGAGAGCAACCCCATGACCCAAAAACAATGGTCAAGACTCCCTAAAACTTTGGTCAAAAAGAAGGAAGTTCTGATCTGATATAATCTAATACATATAATAAAAAAAAAAAAACCAATAACCATGAATGCGTGAAGTATGAAACAAGGGAGAAAACTTCTACTGCTAGAAAAAATGAGCAAGTATTTTAAAATTGATGCTAGCTGCCTAGCTGTTGAAGCTAGTGCAGAACAAACCAAAGTCAAAGTAGGAATAAAATAATATTAAAAACCTTCCCTTTCATGAAGTGCACAATGGGAACGAGATAGAGGCTGCAAGAAAACAAAACAAAAAAAAAAAAAAAAAAAAAACAAAGGACCATTTAAAATCAATGAACATTCCATGGAATTAGAAAGGACTATGGTTGATATTTCTAAGGGTGAGAGTTCAAATTCTAAAGAGTGATAGATGCGATAATTAATGCAATTTCAAAGAGGTTGTTTCATTGATATTCGTCACCACTGTAAGGTCTCCAATATAAGGGTCAAATTAGTTTGGGGTGAACATGAACCCAACATATCCTAGATATCAAGTATTTATACCAAATAAAAAAAACAATGTTTTCAAAATTAAATTAGACCACTTAATTCAATTGATTGAACTAGAAACTAGTTTTTGGCCTTCTCCAAAATTAAACCTAAAACCAGCTGATAAACAGATTGGTCAAACACTGACTAAACTAGAAAAAGCAAATCAGTTCCCATCCAAAATCCAGACCAAAACAAAAAAATTATAGTGTCGAACAAAATATTTATAATTACGGGTCAAGAGTTGCAATTTTCATGAAATAGTAAATACAACTCGGCCCAACTGCCAAAGCCTGTGCGTCCGCGGGTATACTTCCAATCGCTTCCCTCCCTTTTAATACCAATTACCATGCGTAGCCCGTCCCAGTCTTGTGTGGTTTTAGAAACTAGCTTTGATCAAAGCGAGCTAACCTGAGCTAATTATTAAAATAAGTTGAATGATGAATTAAATCGCTTTCTTTACTGAGTGATAGTTCTACCGGTCCAATTATTGAGTCGGTATGGGTGTCAAAACATTAAGTCATATTATGTCTTTGTTATAATGTATAATAATTGGGTAATCAAATATTTTCTTACGGTTCCTGTAACTTATTTAAGCGATATTTTATATTTAACCCACATACTTACAGAAGCATATGTGCTAAAGCAGAGCTGATTTCATTATTATTATTATTATAAATAGCAGTGGCACCTGAAAAAAAAATTAAAATATTATTATAAGTATTGAAAAAATACGATGAAATTATAAATTTCATGAACATACAAAAATCTTAAAGAAAGTAAAAAAAATTATAAAAACCAAAAATGAAAAGAAAAGTAAAACAAAGAAAGGAAGAGTTACTGGATGACCACACAAAGCCTTATAAATTTCATGAAAATACACCAAAATCTTAAAGGTAAAAATAAATATATAAACTGAAAAAATGAAAAGAAAGAAAAGTAAAACAAAGAAAGAAAGATTAATTAGGTGACCCCACAAAGTTTAATAAATTTCGTGAAAAATACAAAATTCTCAACGAAGGTAAAAAGAAATTATAAAAACAATAATGAAAAGAAAAGTAAAACAAAGAAAGAAAGAGTAACTGGGTGACCACACAAAGCTTTATAAATTTCATGAAAATACAAACAAATCTTAAAAAAGGTAAAAAGAAATTATAAAAAGAAAAAAAAATGAAAAGAAAAGTAAAAAAAACAAAGAAAGAAAGAAAGAGTAATTGGGTGACCTCGCAAAGCTTTATAAATTTCATGAAAGTACAAAATTTCCCAAAGAAGGTAAAAAGAAATTATAAAAACAAATAATGAAAACAAAAAAATAAAAAAAGAAAGAGCGAGCAAAGGGTGATCACACAAAGTTTTATAAATTTGGTTAATATGTAATTTAAATTTTGAATTATAAATTTAGGAGTGATTTGAATCCTAAACTTTAAAAAAGTATATTTTAAACCCTAAACAATTAAAGTTGGAGCAATTCGCTTATACCGTTAACTTTCAATAAACATTCGTCAACTTTACTTTAGAAAAATTACATTTTTAAGCCCCAATTTGACGGACATTTATTGAAAGTTAATGATGGGAGAAAAATTGTCATAACTTTAATTGTTTATAATTTAAAATGCACATTTTTAAAAATTTAAAGTTCAAATCACCCTTGAATCTATAGTTTAGGATTCAAATTACATATTAACCTGTGGTAATATTATAGATTTCCCAAGATATGAGAAGAAGGAATAAAAAAAAGTAAATAATAATGATGATAATGATGATGAAACTATATAAAAGAATGTTGTAAAATGTAATAATGAGTAAAACATTTTTTGATGGAGATTATGATAGGTATGAATGAGATGGTATTTAGTTGATTATTTTTGTTCTTGTTAGGTGGGGTTTTGATAGGCTATCAATGGCAGCAATAGGAGCATAACATAATTTTTTGCTATAATTGCACTTCTATATTTTTTTCTTGTTTGTTCTTTAGAGTAATGGAATCTCATAATAATATCAATGCAAAAAATTATCATTCTTTATTAGGAAAAAATCTAAAATAAATTTCTCTTTATACATTTTTATCTGTCTCTTTATTTATCATAAAAGTATTTCATTCTCTTTCATAAATTTTTATCTTTATTGATTAATTAAAATCAAGAAACTTACACACTCTTTCAAAATATTTTTAAAAATTAATATACTATGCAAAATACACTTTCTTTCATTATTGTTGAATTATTATTGATTAGAGCATATTTTTTTAAAATACAAAAGAGTTAATATGTAATTTGGACTTTGAATTATAGATCTTAGGGTGACTTGAACATTAAACTTTTAAAAAAGTATATTCTAAACTATAAATAATTAAAGTTGAGATAATTTTGCTCCCACATTAACTTTCAACGAACGCCCATTAAATTGAGACTTAAAATATAATTTTTTCAAATGAATTTAATGGACGTTTGTTAAAAATTAACGATAAGGGTGAAATTATCCTAATTTTAATTATTTAAAATTTAAAATGTACCTTTTTAAGTTTATAATTTAAATTATCTCTGAATCTATAATTCAAAATTTAAATTATATATTAATCTTATAAATTTCATGAAAATACAAAAAAGTCAAAAATGTAAAGAAAAGTAAAACAAAAAAAGAAAGAGTAATCGGTTGACCCACAAAGCTTTATAAATTTCATGAAAATACAAAAATTCTCAAGGAAGGTAAATAGAAATTATAAAAACAAAAAATGATAAGAAAAGTAAAACGAAGAAAGAGTAATTGGGTGACCCAGCAAAGCATTAACACAAGTGATGCGTTTTCGATCTCTGATTGGCTGGAAAATGACGTTATTGTACGGAAGAAATGGACATTTTTCTAACGTTGTACTTCTTAACTTCGTTGTGTGGCCAAACGGTCAAAACCCATCCATTTGTTAGTTTCGTTGTGACCAAACGGTCAGAACCCACAAGCCTTCCTACTTTAAAGTTTCCTCCCCACTCCTCAGCTTTTTTTTGCGGTCCAGTCTGTTCATCTAAAATAAAAACTTACCATATGGGTGTCACTTTCATGTCCCCTCCTCATTTGTGAATCATGATATTTTTTTTTCTTTTGAGGATGTTGTGTGGCCTGGATTTTTTCCAGATCAGGCAAAGCATGAGGTTTCATTTCACTCTTACCATAAAACCCCTTTTCTTTCTTAATATGGCTGAGCATCATCAGAGACGAAGTGACAGATTAATAAGGAAAGGTTCGTTTCCCTCTTTACAATGCTTCGTCTCTTTTGGGTTTTTTCTTTTGTTTCCCTTCAGATTCTTTCTTCGTTTTCAATCTTTCCTCTCTTTCCTTTCCTTTCCTTTCGCATTTATACTTAGGTTTTCAATCTTCGGATTTCTGGGATTTTTTCTTCCTTATCTTGTATGGAATCTTTCTTCCTTTAACCAGCCCTTCTGGCTTTCTAGCCTTCTTCTGAGAATAAATATAATACCCAAATTTGAAATTTACTTTTTCACCTGGTTAACTAACTAATTAGGGACTTTGGATTTGCTGGTACTCCGAGAATCGGATCTATTGGCATTAATTTGAACTTATATCTTTACTCTCTGGGGTAAGTTTTTTCTGGGTGTTGAAGGTCTAGCTTGGGATTTGCAGAAATCAGCTTATAGAGAGGGAGAATTGAAAAAATGGTGAGAGGGAAGACACAGATGAAGCGTATAGAGAACGCGACAAGCAGACAAGTAACATTCTCAAAGAGACGAAATGGACTCTTAAAGAAAGCTTTTGAGCTCTCAGTTCTTTGTGATGCTGAGATTGCTCTCATCATCTTCTCCCCAAGAGGCAAACTCTATGAATTTGCAAGCTCCAGGTAATATATTCGTGTTCTTCCATCTTAATTAATTAATTACTTTTCTTTTCTTTTCCAATCCCTTGTTTGTTTGGAATTATTAGAGTTAATTACTTAAAATACCACACATTTAAGTAGGATGGGAGATATGAAGTGATTATACAGGTCAGTTCATCATTACACACAGTTACGGATGAAAAGAAGGACAAACATTTAAGACAAATATTACGGATTGAACTATATGCAAGGGAAGAGAAAGGGATCAGTGAAATATTTAGTTTTAATTTATCATGTATTCTCGTTATGCACAATTATTTCATAAATGCCTTTCACTAATTAAAATCTCCTCGTTAATTTATGAAATGAAAATTGACTCTCTCTTTAGGTGTTCGAACCTTGATTTTTGTTGACAAGAGTGAGCATCTACGATATTATCACCCTACAATAAATTTTGTACTGTTCAAGAACTGTATCATATATATATATATATGTATATGTATGTATGTAACTCCTTCTAAGGCATGGAGAGAATATATATTTTTTTTCTTGTTTATAAATCACCTCATTAAATTTTTATTATATATTTTCTCATTTGTCCTCCATTGAATGTTAGAGAGAAAAATATGTTGTTAAAGTATATATATTTAATAAGGGCAAAGTTAATAAATTATTAAATTTCTAGATGAAGTTAATGAATTTTAAGATTTTTTTTTAATTTCATGAAATATATTAGAAGTTATTTATAAATAGTATAAGAGGAGTGTGTGTGTGTGTATAACACAATGAGTAAGTTGGCAGTGATGCTCTATTAGATCACTACTGTTTTTAATTCAACTAGAGTACACATGCTTTTCTATTCCAATGCTGGCTATATGTACTTTAATATTGCAGTTGTGTTAATTCTACATATATAATTGTCAGCTGAAATTATTCTGAACATGCATTAACTTTGTCATCAAGCTTCTAAATTCATCTCCTTTTATATTTAACTTAAACAAAATATTCCGAGCCAATTAATAATCTTCCCTTTTCCCAAGGTCGTCCCAAGTAGTACAAATAGTACAAAACAATTAATACAAGCGCTCATGTACGTATTTGGAATTGAAAGTTGCAAAATTAATGAACTTTTCACACTTGCAATATTTCTGAATGAAAAGTTGTAAAACATTCTTCTCACAAATCATTTCAATCCGAGACCTTGATAATACCCATGTATGATCCTTGACTTGGAATTGTGATGATATAACCCAAAACACTTGATGGTATTAACTACTTGAGATTAAGTTCAAAATTATTTGATGTTGAACTTCCCATATCAACTCAAGTAAACTCGTACTTAGATATCCTAACACTAGTCATACCTTAAAGTGACAGTGAAGAGCTACATGTTCAAACTCGTTTATCTTCAACAAATGCGTAGGGTAAATGATACTAGTAAAACCTGGATGTACTCTCACCAGATCATGCCATCATTATGATTGTCAAATAACAAGCAAGTTGAAATAAAAAATAACTATAAACTTAATTTCAGTCAACTGCAAATTAGAAAATCAAACCTTGCGATCAGGGTTCATGAATTAATTGCCGATAGAAAATCACTGTTTTGTTGTAGTGTCACCTTACTTGTTATCTAATGTTTAGTTCCTTTTCTTGTCTGACTTAACACCTTATCACAGTAAGATTTTGTTCGTTTTAGTTACATCGTTATACTATATATAAACTTATCACCATCACCACTAACATGATATATGTTGAATCTAATTAAGTTGACCGTGCAAAATTAATTACCTTTCACGCAAGAAGTTCTGAATGAAAAGTTTGTAAACCCTCTTCTTACAAATGACAACTATCCAAGACCTTGATAATAACCATGCATATGATCCTTCACTTGGTTGTGATGATAACCAAAACACATGATTGTGTTAACTACTTGTTGAGATTAAGCCTTAAATTATTCGATGCTGGACTTTCCATATCAGTTCAAGTATATGCAAAATTCGATATATATCCTAACACTACTCAATACCTTTAAGGGAGGGGGTGACAAACTACACGTACATATCCACAGTTTGACTTAACACATTTTCACCTGACGTGTTATTAATTTGTTGAATCTATCATGAACATGGACAATAGACGTTATAATGTTAATGCTAGGTCGTTGCCCATAAGTAACGCGCTGCATGGCTCGAGTACAGTGATAAGTGAGTTAGAGCCGCTGCATCGGCGCCCGGATGTAGTGTTAAATGAGCAAGGGCTACCGCGTCATTTTGGACGCACGCGGCTAAAGAAGTTAGTCCATAAGAGCAAAATTAGATTTGGTACTTGGAATGTTGGGACATTAAATTGTAAATCTGTAGAGGTTGTAGGGGTTATGATTCAAAGGAAAATCAATATCCTTTGCTTGCAAGAAACAAAATGGCGTGGAGAAGAAGCTAAGGATATTCAAGGTTTCAAACTTTGGTATACAGGAAAAGTAAGTGCACGCAATGGAGTAGGCATCATTATAGATAAGGAGTGGAAGAAGAACGTTGTAGAAGTTAGCAGAATTGGAGATAGAATTATTTCTTTAAAAATGATAATTGGACGTGAGACTGTTAATATTGTTAGCGCTTATGCGCCGCAAGTCGGGATAGAAGCCAGTCTTAAGGAATTATTTTGGGAGGATCTGGAGGGGTTGATTCGACACATACCACAGAGTGAAAAGATTTTTATTGGAGGAGACTTTAATGGGCATGTCGGGAGGGAAGCTGGTCAGTATGCGAGGGTGCATGGTGGTTTTGGTTTTGGAGAGCTAAACAATGAAGGGCAAACTCTTCTTGATTTCTCATTGGCGTATGATTTTAAGATTGCCAACACTTGTTTCAAGAAGAGAGATGAGCATCTCATCACCTACAAAAGTGGAGCCTCAAGGTCGCAGATTGATTTTCTTTTGGTTAGGAACACAGATAGAAAACTTTGTAAAAATTGTAAGGTGATCCCTGGAGATGCTGTAACGACACAACATAGGGTCCTAGTCCTTGATGTGTGTATTATGAGTAAAATCCAAAAACGTCGACAAGTAGTAACACCAAGGATTAGGTGGTGGCAATTAAAAGGTGAGAAGCAAGATATTTTCAAGCGAAATCTTTTGGATAAAGGAATTTGGGATTCTCAGGGAAGTGCTAACATCATATGGGAGGATATGGCTAAAAAGATACGGGAGGTTGCAAAAGTAGTTTTGGGAGAATCGAAAGGTCCTGGTCCGAGAGATAAGGAGTCTTGGTGGTGGAATAATAGTGTACAGGACAAAATCAAGTATAAGAAGAACTGTTTTAAAGCCATACATTTGTGTAACAATGAGGAAAATTGGGAGAGGTACCGTATGGCTAAGAAGGAAACTAAGAGAGCTGTGGGTGAAGCTCGTTCTAAAGCTTTTGAAGAATTTTATAAGAACCTTGAGACGAAGGAAGGAGAGCAAAATATTTATAAGATTGCCAAGAGTAGGGAAAGAAAATCAAGAGATCTAGAACAGGTAAGGTGTATTAAGGATGAAGAGGGAAGAATTTTAGTTACAGATGATGAAATTAAAAATAGATGGGAGACTTATTTTTCTAAACTTTTCAATGATGGAGAGGATTCATCTAGTAACTTGGAGGATTTAGTAACTGGTGAAGGAGAACAAAATTTGTCATTCTATCGAAAAATACGTGATAAGGAGGTAAAGGAAGCTCTTAAGAAAATGGCAAATGGTAGAGCTAACGGACCTGATTGTATATCTATCGAAGCGTGGAAATGTTTAGGTGAAGAAGGGGTGAGATGGTTAACTAAGTTATTTAATGTGATTTTACGGTCCAAGAAAATGCCTGATGAGTGGAGGAGAAGTACATTAATTCCTATTTATAAAAATAAAGGAGATATTCAGAATTGTACTAACTATAGAGGGATTAAACTCATGAGCCACACAATGAAATTGTGGGAGAAAGTAATTGAGCACAGGTTGAGATTGGAGACAAGTATTTCTGAGAATCAATTTGGTTTTATGCCAGGTAGATCAACTACAGAGGCGATTTATCTACTAAGGGGATTAATGGAAAAGTATCGTTGTAAAAATAAAGATCTACACATGATTTTTATTGATTTGGAAAAAGCTTATGACCGTATACCAAGAGAAGTGCTTTGGAAAGCGTTGGAAAAAAAGGGAGTACGGATTGCTTATATTAAAGCCATACAAGATATGTATGAGGGGGTAAAAACTAGTATAAGAACGCCTAGTGGTCAAACAAAGGATTTTCCTATAAAGATTGGGCTACATCAGGGATCATCTCTGAGTCCTTATTTGTTCAACTTGATTTTAAATGTTTTGACGGAACATATTCAAGAGGAAATCCCGAAATGTATGCTCTTCGCGGATGATATAGTTCTTATAGCAGAGACAAGAGAAGAGGTTAATTGCAAACTTGAGTTATGGAGGAGGACATTGGAGTCGAAAGGTTTTCGTCTGAGTAGAAGTAAGACGGAATATTTATATTGTAAATTTGATAAAGGACTATTCGAAAATAATTTGGAAGTGAAATTGGGAGATCAAATTATACCTCAAGTGGAAAAGTTTAGATATTTGGGAGCCATTATCCAAAATGATGGCGAAATCAGTGGAGATATTTCACATAGAATTCAAGCTGGGTGGTTTAATTGGAGAAAAGCTAAAGGAGTTATTTGTGACCGTAAGGTGCCTAATAAACTTAAAGGAAAGTTTTATCGTACTGCTATCAGACCGGCAATGTTATATAGTAGTGAATGTTGGGCTCTAACGGGACAGCAAGAGCATAAAGTTGGAGTAGCAGAGATGAGAATGTTACGATGGATGTGCGGACATACACGTAAAGATAAAATTCGAAATGAGCACATACGTGAAAAAGTGAGGGTGGCACCTATTGAGGAAAAAATGGTAGAAAATCGGTTGAGATGGTTTGGGCATGTACAAAGAAGACCAAGGGAGGCACCAGTGAGAAGAGTGGAACATATAACTTTGAGTCCGATTAAGAGAGGTAGAGGAAGGCCTAAGAGAACACTCTTGGAAGTTGTTGAACGTGATCTCTTAATTAATAATATTTCTAAAAGCTTAATAAATGATAGAGCACAATGGCGTCTTGCAATCCATGTAGCCGACCCCACCTAGTGGGATAAAGGCTTGTTGTTGTTGTTGTTGTTGTTGTATATATACTATAAACTTATCACCGTCACCATTAGCATGATATATCTCGAGTCTAAGTTGACCATGCTCCTCTTTTAGCTTTAGATTATAATTTCAACATGTAATTCTTGACCATGACTGTTGAGCTGTCCAGAATTAGAGTTAAAAATTGATTTTTGCAGGATAATGTGTAATCAAAGTTTTATCCCAAAGAACTAATTAAACTGTTAGCAATTCAATCAGGAAATTAATGCTAAAAATGGGCTAGCGAAAAGAACTAGTGGTTTAATTTTTTTTTTGGGGGGGGGGGTTATGAAACAACATGAATTAAAACAAGTTTAGCAAAAGGAAAACTTTAAATCTAAGGAATTTACTTAGCAAGAATAATGCAATTCAGCTTTATTTTTCTGGCTTTATCACAAACTTCCCCACTAAAATTACTATTATATTCAAGGATTGGACTAGCAATTAAGTTATAGATTAATTACTGAGATCTCACTTAACTTATAACCTAACAACCATTTCCAATTTGACAAGTCATTCAAATTTGTGGTTGCAGATTTGTTTGTGGAACTGAACATGTCTTTTCAAATTCAATCATGCTTGGTGAAGAAGATGAATGAAATATTTAATTTTTTAAGTTCGTGCATTAGAATTTGTGTTGATTTTTATTTTTTTTTTCAAAATAATGATGGGTTATGTGGTTGGTTCGTATAACCCTGCACTTGGGCTGTTGAGAAAATCTTAGCCTATCAAAAAATGGTTAAATGCAATTTATTCCTCTTATTTTCTATTTTATGATTGGCCAACCCATACAGGTTAATTAGGCTGTCCTACATTCCCAACACTACGCATGTCATGAGTTTATTATACTCTCTTCATAATATAATGATTGTGTTAGTTTGATGTCCAAACCAGTACACAAGTTTGCCTACAATCTCTAGTGTGGCAAAAATTAGCATCATTAAGTGCAAACTCATTTGACTGTATGAGATCATCGGTAGATATATTTCCATTCTACAAGCGAAACCATAATCCATTTAACTCCACAACTTCCCTGTCCCTAGTTCAACTAGGATACGCACCGATTAGTTACTAGCCTTTAACCAAAACTTATATCAAGCACACAAAATGAAGCTAACGCGTATGCAATTAACATTAGAGAGTAGTAAACATTCACTAATCCAAAAAAATAAGGCTACAACTATCCTATAAAAACACATAAATTGTCCTTTGCAAATAATTGTGGAATATTTTCAAAATGAAGAGATTTCTTTCTCAAAAGTCATCACGTCCTTATAATTTAAGGTAAGGGTTATGTAGGGAGTTATAATACTAAAAGTCATGAAGGTCATGCCTCTCTAATTTTTAAAGGGAGAATGATAGATAGGTTTCAAGAAAACCAATTAATTCACATTAGATCTCAAGTGCTAAACTTCATAAATTTGCAAGTTTGTTTTTCAATTTTGTAATTTTGTTGTGATGAATTTGCAACTTTTTTTTTTAAATTTTAACATAGTTGAAGAGTAAACAAATTTATTTTTCTTGTTAAAATTTGGAGCACAAGTTGCAAATTCGTCACAATGAAGTTGCAAAGTTGAAAGCCGATGCAAATTCATAGAGTTTGACACTTGAGACCTAATTTGAATTAAGAAACCTCCTTGTCATTCTCCCATTTTTAAAGGCATCTTTAGAAGGTTATGAAACAAAAAGGTGTGGTAACCACTTGGTGAAGATTGGTAGTCCCTAATTAGAAAGCTCTATATTAAAAGGATATGTTACTCTTTATGAAAAGTTATTTTACATAACTATTGGTTATTAATTATTAAACTATTTTGGTTCATGAATAAATATAGGGTTATGGCTTTTTAATTAAAGAGTTATATTGTTTAAGAAGTACTACTTCAAGGCATCACTTCTCCATAAATACCCCTAACCATCACTCATTTCTAACATCCATTCAAACTCATTGCCTTTGTCTCTAAGTGCACCAAGGATAAAGTTAAATTATCAATTACTTTGTAAACATCATTGTTCTAATGGCTTGAGTCTTGAGAATGCAAACCATACTCAAGGACTTTCATTGTATCTTGAAAGAAATTCACCATCAACCCAATTTACACCTCAAGATTGGAATAGGTGGGGATAATTAAGCATAAAAGAAAGTATTGCTTACATCTTGAAGATATTATGCGAAACCTTCTTCTTCATCCCTAATTCTTATTTTCTTCAAAGAACCATGCTCACTAGCAAATAATCCATCACACATTTGTTGTTTCTTATAGTAATAAATCATTAATTTGCAACAAAAGCCTTTCAAAGCTCCTAACCCTTACTCCATAGCCCACCAACCATAAAATCTATGAAAAAGCATATGTCAGCAAACTGCTTCACGGTTAGGATAAGCATTATTGAAATAAATTTTATCCAAAATTCCAAACATCTCTAATTTGTTTGAAATAAGACTTTATACTCAGGCTTCTGATTAAAAATTTCTTTTGATTTGATTTAAGCAATTGGTATGAGAAATACAAATAAAAGTTGCCATAAATAAAACATCAAATTTCAGTAGCTCTAACGTAATCATACTAGGTATGTGTATGGACACGCGTACACTCAATTTAATGTACATAACAAAGTCCAAGTAAATATTAACTAGCTAGCTATACTATAATATTAAACAATTTAAACATATGAATAGTAGAAATGTATGTTTGTAAAGTGACAATTACACCATCATGATTATATAAGTGAAGTTCTCACAACTAATCTCATCAAGTTAATTATAAAGGTGATCACATTATATTAGGGCAATTCAAAGACTCGATCATTCCAGGGACTAGAATACTAAAATTATTAAAAAAATTTATTGACTAATGAACAATCCAATTTAGCGGGTTCAATGGATTTCAATCAATTTTGTTTTTCAGGTTAGTTTTATTGATCAAGTTATTTTCAAGAGACTGATTGCAATATAACTCAAGGCATCATATCATTGAGTAATTATAGGTTATTGGCGAACACACATTGTAAGGATTGACATGATAAAGTGGTATAACTTAACTATTGGCTCAAGACGAATTTCAGTCTTGGGAAACTTAATGATAGAGATAGTCTTTTGCTTGAAAATATTTTTTTAGCTTTGGGTAACATGATATATGTAGTCTTGTGCCTTGTAAAAAGGGACAAAGGAAGGCTTAAGAAAACATCAAAAAAAAGTATGGAATGAGACCTTTTGGTTAACAATATACCTGAAGGTTTGGTTATTGATAGGACACAATAACATTTTGTAATCCATGCAACTGATTCCACATAATAAAACAAGGCTTGTTCTTCTTGTTGTTGTTGTTGGGTAACATGAATTTCAATACTTTTTGTCCCAAGTTCTTGTTTTTTATTTTCTTGGTCTAGATTTGGGAGCTTGGGCTTTTGATTAATCTGGCGTATATATATGTATATATATATTCATTATTGTAAATCATTTCTTCAATCTATTACTCCTTTTCCCTCTTGTAAAAGGTCGTCTTCATAATATAGTCCTTTGTTTAGACAACTATAGTTGATAGAATTAACTTCATGCACTTCTATTTTTCCGTTGTAGTACTTTGTTATCACTTCTTTTAGTGTGATCGTAGTTGATAAGTTTATGAAGAAAAGCAGGAGCAAAAAAGAGTAAGAAACAATTTTTTTAAAATTTTTTGGCCAAATATAATCTTATTGCAACAAACAAAACACGTCTCAACGTATTGCATGAAATATGAAGAATGAAGCACATTATTGCATCTTACTATAAATTTTACAATATATGTTGATATATTGATTATTATTGCATCAATTTCACAGTATGCAGGCAACAATTGAACGGTACCGCAATCATAACCGAGATGCTCAAACATGCACCAGATTCTGTGAACAAAATATGCAGGTTATTATTTTTTTCATTCTCATTCGTTTTTGCTTTATTCTTATTCTTTTGTTTATTTTGTGTTTTCTATGTTCATTATGCATCCTAAGTCAAATATTTTTTATTGTTAATCAACAACAATGCTTGTTAAATGCTTTGCTTTATTTGTTACTTGTAACGCTACAAAATACTGAAAAAGGATATTTTGATTATTTTATTTCAATTCAAGCTCAATATCCTACAATGAAATTTTAAAATGTTTTGGGACTAATTTGAAAATATGTTACATCATGATCCTATGATGAAATTCTCCCATTTCCATATTATTTGACTTCGTCAAAAGTTGATCTAGAATTTTATGCCAATATCTCAAGGGACATGTTATCTGAGACAAAGCTCTTACGCTAATATATTAAATACTTTAGTTGCAAATATACTTTAGTTTACCATTAAGCAAACATAAAAAAAAGGTAGCTCTCACATGACAACATACATTAAGCTTTCAAACCCTTCTAAGTTTCAAAATTAACCATAGGCACTTCAAAATAGAAGCCTCAAATGTTCGCAGCTCATATATAGGTGAGGAGTTCCCAAAACTAATTAATCTTATCAAGTTAATGATATAGAATACTAAAATTGTTACAAAATTTATTAACTGCTGAAAAAATCCGATTTTTTCTGGTTCAATGAATGATCTTTTTGCAAGTTAGTTTCATAGATCAATTTATTTTCAAGAGACTGGTTGCAATATATATGTGTATATATATATTATGAAGTGGAATAAATTACTCAAATGTTTGTAGCTCATATGCCTAATCTTTTCCTCTCTTTCCACCAGATTAGACCTCACACGCCTCAAATATTGTTGGGTTTTTCAACCTGTAACATGGCCAAGCAAATGGCTAACTAAGAATAAGTGAGGAGGAATTCAAAGATCCTGAGATAAATGATAGATGCATGCACAAAAGCATCTTTTAAGCTACTAGGTATATGTACTAATTAATTGAAACAACCCATAATGTATTATGCAATTAAATAATGATATTAATTAAATGCAAACTTAATTTGATCATGTGAGACTAATAGATATAACTCTATCCTTCTAGTGAATTGTTAACTCACACTAACTAGTTGTTAGTCTATTAATTAATTTCTTTATGTTTTGTCCTATTAAGAAACCCTAATTAGTCCCTAATTAGTGGCCACTTAATTAGAGAGTATTAAGCACACTTTTAGGGGACCAAGAGAACATAGTATACCATAGAGATCATCCGAGGCCTTTTAATTAAATGGAATTTGGAAAGAAGTATGTTAATGATGAGATTAATACTGCGTCTTTGACCTAAACCCTTAAGGTACACTTCCTCCGGTCCAAAATATAACTATTTTTTCCCAATTAATTTTGGTTCAAAATATAAATAACCTAATGCATATAAAAATAATTTTTCATTTTATCCCTTGTATATGTTAACCTAGATCTTTGTATAAATTCATCTCTCCACACTTTATGAAGTGTAATGGTAATTGGCACTAAAGGGAAAAAGAAAAAATATTATATATTTTTATTAGAATAAGAACTTTACTGATGTGAATTCTTATTAAAAAATACTGATATTTTGGACTGGAGGGAGCATATTAAGTTTATGGATTGACACCACATCTTAATCTAAACCCTTAAGATATTGAACTTATGGCTGTTGTTTAGGCCAACTCTCTGTCTAAAATGAAACTTCTCACATTATCTCGCTTGAATCCTAACAATATTCTTCTGGTAAAAAAAGCTATATCCCACACAAGAGTCCAACTCTTTAGGGCCTTGGAAAGCATCAAACAATGAGGTATTAAACTTTGGAAGGAATCATGGAAGTTTAACACTACTTTTTGACCCAAAACCTTAAGATATTACGTCTACAAGAACTTATAACATATAGATATCTTCAAACCAAATCTAGCTACTCCTTCCCACATGAACTTACATTTGACTTCCAACACAGATACATCATTAAAGTACAATACAAGAGTCTTCATACACTAATCCACAACTATATAGCCATAATCATCATAGAACAAAGAAACTATAGCCAACCATAATAAGTAAATATATTCCAGCGCATACACAAGTGAGTACAAAGAGATGTCAGAAAATGAACAAGGAGATAAAGAGAAAAGGGAAAACTAAGCAGCGGAGATGAAATTCGTCCTTTCTAAATTCAAAGCTCTACAATCGTCTAATGGAGGGCTCCAAATTATTTTCTAACATGTAGAAGAAACTTGTTTGATCTTTATATCTGTCAAATTTTTACATTAAGTATGCTTAAGGATTGTCTATCTTACCAAAATAACTTAAGCAATTTGATTAGACATATCCTAAGTTTTATATATTCTTAATCTACTTTCTAATTATTGGATGTGGGATTTCTTTTTCTAATACTCCCTTTGCAATCTTGTCTTCATGTTTTTCTCCTCTGAGCTTGGGCTTGTACTTTTTTTTTTCAAAAAGTTTTAGAGGCCTCAAATATAATAGTCTTTATCTCCCTCTCTCTTTGTCTCACAATTTTTTAGTTTCAAAGGCCTCAAATCTAACAGTCTCTCTCTCTCTCTCTCTCTCACACACACACACACACACAAGCATGCTTAAAGGATTGCCTATTTCACTGAAACAGTTTAAGCCGCTTAGTTAGACATATCCTAAATGTTATATATTCCTAATCTACTTTCTAATTATTAGATGTGGAACTTCTTTCTCTAATATTCCCTCTACTATATTCTGTTCTTTTTCTTATTCTTCTAATGAATTTGTTCAATGTATGGCCAATTCACTAGTTTTTTTAGTTTGATTAGACTATACATAGTGCTGGACATAGCGTGTTGGATTAAAAAAAGGCCTTTAAAAGTATTCTTTTGGTAACTTTCCTTTCTACACAGCAGAAATTTTCACTCCTAGTGCTAGAGCTTCATATTCACTTTCTACAACCTCATTAGCCATAACCATTGAGAGAGAGAGAGAGAGAGAGAGAGAGAGAGAGTCTCAAATAATGGTTTTCACCTTACCTTGGAGCTCCAAGTATAGACAAAGGCGAGACCATAGAATATAATCAACCTTAAACATAGTTTTTGATTGTCTGGCAAAAAATTAAAATTTGAACCATCAGAATGCTAAAGATTGGTCACCTTAGGACTTAAAACCTGTTCTTCCAAATAACTTGTACTAAACAAACCGGCATTCAATTTGCATTAAACAGGAGATGGAGAATATTCATTTAACATCTTTAGGAGATCGAAACTCTAAAAGGCTAGTCTACTGAATTAGCTCAGACGAATCATAAATTTGCATGTAGGCACATTGAGATTACTATAAAAGTTATACCTGAAATATCTACTTTTCCAGTTATCATTATTTATGTGAAAATGCAGGTAGATGATTCCATGTTCTTTTTAGTTTTTCTCTAATTGTATTGTAACTGTTTCATACATGTAACAATTTTCAAGTGTTGTCAAATATTTGTTGCCTGTAATGGATATAAATTTACATTTGAAATATTGTTGTTTATTCATAAGTGAGGCATTACTTTTAGAACTTTTAATTACAAAATTAACTGTTGCCAAAAGTGAAAATGTTATCTAGTGACTTGCGATCCTCATGTTTGAAAGAAATTGCAATTGCAGCATCTAAAGCAAGAAACAGAGACTATGATGAGAGAAGATTGAGCAGCTTGAAATTTCAAAACGGTTCAATTACTACTCATGAACTTCTATACATATGTGTATATATATATATATTCCCATGTAAAATTACTTGCGTTCATGATAAAAGAAAATTTGAATTTTTTAAACTTGTGGTTTCAATCTCTTAGGAAACTCTTGGGAGAAGATTTCGGCTCATGCTCAATAAAAGAACTAGAAGATATAGAGCAGCAGTTGGAAAGAAGTGTCAAAAACATTCGTGAGAGGAAGGTTAGCTTTTAATATGTCTGTATAATTTTACTCCAAAAATGTCAGAACTTAATTTTTCCTCAACCTCAATCTTACTGCTTTTCAGATTCAAGTTTTCAAAGAACAAGTGGAGCAACTAAAAGAAAAGGTAAGATGTCTGCATCAAGTGAGATGGTAGTTTATCCGTAAATGTGATTCTGTATAATAGAAATCTGATAATTAATTGTGAGAAAATAAGTGAGAGATTTGGTGCACTTTCGCATTAATTGGGGTTACAACTAAGTTATAGATACAAATTTAAAGGGAGAGCTCATTTTAAAAGACCAGCATATTGAGTGAGAAAGACTCTTCAATTTATGAACTTACTTTTCTTGTGAGGCTCCCTAATGTAAAACTCGTAATAATGTACCTAGTTTAAGAGCTAACATCCTTGAGAACTCTAATCCACGGCACTTTACTTAGCCTCCTTAGGGTTAGAATCCTTCGTGCATAGTCCTCTTATGACATCAGCCTCTCAATAAAGGCATCAATATTACAAGCACAATTTTAAAGAGACAACCATCCCAAATACTAGCTTGTTAGGTGAGAAAGCTTCTTGAACTTGTCAGCCTTTTCTCTTGTATGACTCCCCAATGTGAAACTCATAACAATGTACCCTGTTCAAGAGCGAATATCCCCAACAGCTCTACTCTATGGCACATTAATTGGCCTCCTAAGGGTCAATATCCTCTGTGGATAATGCTTTCCATGAGATCAACCTCTCAATGAAAGCATCAATATTAGAAGCACAAGTTTAAAAGATCACATTCCAAAATACTAGCTTATTAGGTGGGAAAGCTTCTGAAACTTACAAATCTCACTAATGTTGTGAGGTTCCCCAATATGAACTCATAACAAACTTTTCATTAGCTGTGTCAAATAATAAACCACTACTACAACCTATAACATAACTACAAACTTTCCAACTCATGCAGCCAATGAAAACAAGTTTTGATAAATTTCGTCCATAAGTGATGAGTAAATCAAGCTACTAATGAATAGATAGTGTTTGGACTAAAATCGTTATGGGCCTAAAGTAGGACATGCCAAGCCCAATCACGGAATTCACACAATAGCAGCCCAACTTGAGTGATCTAAGAGGTTGAATCTCCCATGAAGCAATGGAACAATGCGTTGAAGAGAGAGCAGTGAACACGTATAGGACCACTGCCCACTAGCAGTGACGAGGTACAGGAGCATCGCCCTCCACAATCAAGCCCAGAAGGTTACTACTGAGGTTGGCGGGCGAAATTTGAATTCGACTTAGAGCATTGTTACCCATTCGTATAAAAGGCAACGAGCGCTTAACTAACTCTCTTCAACACTCTCAACAAACCAAACTGCACCAAGCAACCCAGTCAACTGACCTTGCATCAAGCTTAAATTTTCCCAATGTGACTCCTTACTTTCGCCAAGTGCAACTCATTACTTTCAGTCTGGACTCATCACTTTGTTTTTCCTTCTGATCATTGGAGCGTTCTCTTAGTACTAACTTCCAAGAAATGCATTATCATTTCTTTGCATACACTTGTGTTCTCTAAACTCTAATTTTCTAAAGCACTCCAAAGAAATTTTGGTAAAGAATCTTGGTAGCTCACAATCACTGATTACTAACTCATTATAGGACATAGTTCCTCTGGCATGCCTGGCAAACTCCAAGGGGTGTAGAAACACAACAGATAGAAGAATTTTTCTTTTCTTTTTTTTTGAAGAAAGGTGAAATATTATATTAGCCCAAAATAACCATATGCATCAAATTAAAAGGGGTACTACCCCCTTATACAAAAAAGATACAAAAAGTATAGTTCTAAATGTCAAAGTCTAAAGAATGAAACAGGCCACAAATAAAAGATGTTGAATCTTATACCTAACACTCTGGTATACCTGTTTCTTCCTATATATGAAGAGATGTTTCCATTTAACTTAATCTACAATCCTAAGACAAATCTGGGTACTAATTGGGATCTTTTGCTAAAAAACCAAGGCATTCCTAGCTTGCCATATAGAGTGGATAGTAGCACAAAACACAGATGCCTTCAACTTGTAACCAATCTACTCTTCCTTCTAGTTTGCACAAAAACATGCTGCCGAACATATAATTTAGAGCAGCGAATATCAAAATCAACATAAGTCATCAACAGTTTTAGTGTAGCAGCAAAAACAGGTCACTCAAAGAACAAATGATCAACTAAGTGAGCTTGACAAAAGCAGCAAAGATCATTTTGCGTATGCTTGAACTATTTGGAACGATCCTTTGTAGCTAATAAATGATGGAAAACTAGCCAAGCAATGACTGAATGTGTCCCCTTACACTAGTTAAATCCACTCCATTCATGAAGCTCCTTGATGTAGGACTCATGACAAAATGTTTCAGTATTGCATACCCATTATAAATAGAGGACCGAGGGACCTCAGAGGGCACATGATGAAAAATCCTACAATACTCTTGAAGTCTGCATTTGATTGTTGATTAAGATTCAGTGTTCATTCCAAACTGGTAGTCTTTGTAGACATTCACGATCCTCATTTGTGCTCCTATCGACCAATTTGTTCTTTGACCCATCCACACCAAGTTGATTCAGATTCATTAGCACATTTAATCAATGAATAGATAGAAGTTTATTAACCATGTTAGGCATATTTTTCAGCAACACTACATCTCCAATTTAGTCTACCTTTCTCTTGTTCATCAATCTCTCTCCAAGGCACATTAAGATTTTCTTCTTCTACATTTGGGTTTGCTGTTTTTGGATGCTGGAAATGAATTATATTTGTTGATTTGTGTTATTGCTTTGTATGCTTGTATATTTGGGTTTGTTGTTTTGGATGCTTGAAAAACTGGTTTTGGGCTTTTATGTATAAAAACACGAAAAAAAATATGACGATTGAACACATTAACAGTTAGTTAATGCGATCAACTGTCATATTTAAGGCAACAAATATCATGGGTTTTTTGGCATATAGCATCATATTGATGGTACCAGAACCAGATGACCGAATTGAGGGCTCTTTTATTTGACAGTTTCTATTTAATGTCATATCTTTTTGGGAGAATGACAGAAAGGTCTCAAAAGGACTCATTAATTCAACCTAAGTTTCAAGTGTCAAACTATAGGTGTTAACAAGTTTGACTCTCAATTTGCAACTTCATTGTAATGAATTTGTTACTTATTTTTTAATTTTAACATGATTGAAAAATAAATAAATTTGTTTTCTCTGTTAAAATTTGAAACATAAATTGCAAATTTATTACAATGAAGTTGCAAAATGAAAATTGAACTTGCAAATTCTTAAAGTTTGATACTTGAGACCTAAGTTAAATTAATTAGTTTTTTAGGACTTCTCTATCATTCTCCCTATCTTTTTTAGTATATTTGATGCTTTTAAAATCATTATAAAAGGGTAGGATTTTAAGTGACGACAGTTCATAACTATTATTTTTATGCTAAATGTGGTACCTAGAATTTGAACACTGAAAGATTTTCCTGCAAGAGAAGCATGCTGACTTTGTTTTTATACAAACCAGGGAAAAGCCCTAGCAGCAGAAAATGCAAGGCTCGCTGAAAAGGTTATACTGTAGTTCATTTTATCTATAAATCATTCTTTGACTTGGATGTTTCATTGGTCTTGATCATGGAAAACCTATAAAATTCTAGTAATATTTCACATTTTATGAGTTATGAATGAAAGACAGATTGATTACTCTGCATGCAGCATGATACCCTGGAAAAGCAAGCCAGGAATAAGAATCATGGTGAGAAGCCAGCTTCCTTGGAAAATAGTCCAACTTCAGAAGTAGAAACTGCCTTGTTCATTGGATTACCAGAAACGAGAGGCATTGCTCTTCCTCAATATGTGGTCTGATTGAAGATTATAACAAAATCAAGATTTATGCCCTAATCTGCAAATATGAAATAAGGGAGACCCCAACTGTTTTCAGTAATAATGTGTATATGTATTATTTAAGATGCCTTGCTGTTTCATTGAAATCAATAATGATGGTCTATGTAGATATACAAGACATCTATTAAAACTATTGTATTTGTTAACTACTGATTAACTACTAAAAGATGGCATTTAAGATTAATGCCATATTTTAGTTTTAGGGTTTATCTGTTTGCATTTGTTAATCAGTAGAAACCGATTGGGCCGATATAATTTTTAAATTTAAATGAGTGATATCTTTCATGCAACCAAAACTTGCTACTAAAACGTTAGATCACATATAGTTGGCTTTGGGACTGAAAAAACAGAGGCAATCATGAGTTAAGAATTTTGGTAGCAATTGCTTTATAATTTTCAGAAATGTTTCAGAATTTAGTAAACTATTGAAAAAATAAAATATCCTTTATGTCTGAAAACTGAAATTAGATGGTTATTTTAAGAGAGATGTTACTAAATCCGCTTGAGAATTCCATAAGATCTTGATCATCTAATTAGCGGTTGAGGTCCTAAGTGACCACTAATATATGAAGTTTATAAGTTTTACGGTTAAGTTGAACCTGTCTTCAGTTACATTATATTTTACAAATTCTAGTCGCCACGTGATATGAGGCTTTTGATGGCAAATATAATCACTGTTGATTGTCTTTCTAATTTCCTTCCAAGGGGGGGGTTTTTTTTTTGGATAAAGTAAAAGTTTATGTGAGTATAGCCTCTAAGATTTGCTAAAATTAAGGTATTTTTTAAACTCAATAAATGTTTATCGATTGCTTAACAATAAGGTTATTGTCATGTCTCAAAATAAGAGTGACCGGTATGCATATCCCTCGAGCCTTATTTTAAGAAAATTTTCTAATACTCAATTATATTTATATTGAAGTTGGGAAATCTTAGATAATTTTTTTTTTCACAAGAGCCTTCCTGTTTTTTTTTTTCTTATTTGTAAGAATTTTGGCAGCACCTTCCTTCTGAGTGTGACTTCCTAAAAATCTTATAATAAGATTTCAGCAGAGTATCACTAAAATTAAGAGTACAGCTTCATCTAGTTAGCAGACAAAGTATTTAATTAAATAAGAAACCTAACTATAATCTATGTGAAGCACTTAATTATATCATCAAAACATAATAGATAAATTTCATAATTACATCAAAAAGAAAATATTTACAAAAAATCTCCACTTTGCTCAGCAAAAAGTCTCTCAGTGGTCAACAAGACGTACAATGTCAACTATACTATCTGAAATTAAAAAAATATTTTTTCAATAATAACATCCCAGTTATGTTTGATGGAAATAATAGGTATATCAATGATTTCTTATAACTTAATGAAATAACAATTGCAAATAATATAGCATATGCCTCATATATATATATATATATATATCAATAGTTATGTAAATAAACAAAAACTATGAATGTATATTCAATTACAATTTTATTAGTTTCACTTTAAATATTAACATGTTTAAACACTTGAGTATTATATGGATTAATATAAAATTCAAATATGGTAAAAAATCACAACTTGTTTTAAAAAGATCAAATTTTTAAGAAAAAATTAATTTTTAAAATTCACTATTTAGTAAGATTTTATCAAAACGATTTAACAACAAGCATGAGCATTAAATCCTACAAAATCAAGCGCACGTATAAGGCCCACAAAAACAAGCATGAGTACCATGCTCACAATAATCATCCCTCAATTCATATATGTTGGTTATTGCACAAGACTAGTACCTTCTAAGTAGCATGCAAGGGTTAACAAATCTGCTATTAAACCAACGTTTTGATTTAACCCACATTTTAAAACAAACATACATGGGTTTAAAATTAACATTATCATCTCTTACATATAAATTAAATATAAAATTACTTTCATATATTCATTTGAAGAAATAATTCCAACTCTTTCTAGAAAATTCATTTATAAAGAAAACATTTTCCAAATGCAAAATTCGACAATAAAATTAAACTCAAAATCATAAGACTAATTTAAAAACATGTTAATTTATCTTTTGAGAAATAAAAAATTAAATAAATAAAGGAGGTGGCATGTAAACACACTCAAAACAATATTTTCAAAAAACTAAATCCACGTATTACCAACTTTTTCAAAATAGCTGCTTTCGTAAAACTTTCACTCTTAGGTTCCAGCAGCAGAGCGAAGACGAGAGAAGAGAGAAAATTTAACGCTTCCCAGCTACACACAACTCGACGACAGCGCTTGAACCCGAAGAAGAAGAGGCGACGTTACAGGGCAAAATAAAAGGACCAACAGATTGAACGTTTTGCACCCATGAACCAACTCCCATAACGCAAAATAAAAAGGACATACTACACGCAACTCTATCAGAGGAGAAGAAAGAACAGCCGGCGACCGCAAATAGGGGAGGAAGAACAGAGAATCCACGAGCATCTTGGAATCCATAGCAGCGGCGGACGGCGCGCTCATTTTCACCGACAATGGAACAGAAGACGAGGGGAAGACTGGAGATTCGAGGAGATGAAGA
>NW_026557326.1:0-24772 GCF_029017545.1 Prosopis cineraria | reverse complement strand
TGAGTAATGAATGCTAGTTAAATGTCTTTAGCTGTGCATTATTTAAATGTGAGGTTGATTTCAAATGATTTTTTTTTTAACAAGGAGGTCTTAGGCTTTCCAAGCATTTTAGATATATTTCCTTGATTTCAATTTGGTTATTTGATATGGTAATTGAGTTAACCTCTTCTTATACTAAATTTGTGGTAGGACTATAGTTTGGTGTAGGGAGAGGTTACAATATCAATTTATAAGGCACAATGAGGGCCTAAAATACCCTAATCAATATCAACAATAATATAGTGCAAGTAAAATATCAGGTGTATGAATCCCTAATTGGAAATCATCAATCTTAAATACACATAATCAAAATAATAGAGGTCTACTACTAGGATTAATTAATCTTAAGCCTCTAAAGCTTCTATCTATCTTGCCTTAAACTAGTACTTATAAATTATTGAAGAGAGAGGTCAGTACAACCACTCAATATTTAAGTTTCATATAGACTATACAAATGCATCTCAATTAATTATAGTAATGCAAGTGGCTTAAGCAACAATATGATATGATCACAATATTTAATAATCATCCATAGCCATAAAACTAACAACCATATGACTAGAAACAATAACTCACATATCACCATGATAACAACTATATGAATAAGATGTCTGATAGAACACATTTATTACGCACTTTTATTTATCAATTAGGACCTTTTATTAATGATTTATCACCTCAAAGTGCACACATTACATTAGATTTGGAATTTTGCCTAAGTTTCTAGGGTTTAGTGCATTTTAGTCCAAAAAAATGAACTTTTGAGAAAATGTACAAGAAAATTTGACAAAGTACATTTATGTCCAGTTGATGAGTGGTGAAATTAAATTTTTAAAATTCATTTAGTTTGAGAGTAATTAAATAAAAAGTCAACACTTTCTAAAGTGTCTTAATTTGACCTAGTTTTTAATTTGCCTTCATGTGAAAATTTTTAGATAATTTTGTACAGCCTAGAACTTAGTTAATTTAATAATTCTCCCTTCTAATTATGAATTTAATTATAGAAATTAATTAGATTTTAGTATATCACATGCTATTTAAATGAATTATGTGATTTATGTGATATAGGTGGCATGTGACTTGTGCTTCAATTGGGCAATTGAGGTCAAAGCTAATGATTTACACATGAATTAGGCTTTATTTGTAGATTAAATCAGCTTGAAAATATGGATTACACATGAAAAATTACACACACATTGAAATCATCTACTAACCAATAGGAGGTTGCTACTTTGCAAGTATGACAAGGCTTCCATTTTCATTTTAATTTATTTTCCTATTTTTAATTAAGCTTCAATTGATTCCAAAATAGAATTGAGCACTCCATTTACCCCCAAAGTTAGATCCAATCATCATCTCATTCATTCTCTGCACTTTCTTTCTCTTGTTCATCTTGTTCTTCATTTTTCTCTTCCTTATCACTACACCAGATTTTTGTATAGCCACCATTTCTTCCTCTTTTCACCATCAAATCTACTCAATTCTTCCACCATTCTTCTCCTCTCTCAAGGCTGAACCAACCCTAAGCACTAGAAGGAGATTAGAGATTCATCTATTAAGAAGCATGGAGCATGTGCCACGGCCTAATTGTGTTCATGGAGAAAGCAAAGTGCTCTTGATATTTCTAGCTAGAGTCTCCATGAAATTCTAGGGGGCAGTGGATGGAAGAGAAGTCTTGAAGTCTTCATTTGGCTAAGCTTAACTATTTCTTCATCTTGTTTTAATTTCTTAGAATACTATGACTCTTTGTTGGTTGTAGTTCAATTTGACTTTAGTTTTATAGTTGTTTGTAATTTGTAATGTTGGAACAAGATTGTTTAGTTGAATTTCTTGCTCTTGTTACTACTAGAAATTTCAGCCTTTTAGTGCTTTTCCATGGTAATATGTGATTTCACTTGGAAAATATCTTGTATTAGCCTAGCATGTAATTGTGTGGTGAATACTTGATGAGTTGCTTGAGTTTTTATAGTTTTGAGCTTAGTTACAGCTTTGGGTAGTAGCATTTAGGAATGAATTTTAACTAAACACTTAGTTAATGTTAGAGCTAAGCTAGTAAGGTTACCTAAGGGGCTTGTAATAGCACTTAGGGAATTGAATTAGTGAAGCTAGGATACTTGAGATATTTATCTTAAGTAAATACATTTTTCAGCTAGAGAAGAAGAGTTAAGTGAGCTGTCACAATTAATTAAAGGGCTAGAAGTCTTTCATTAGCAACATCATATGGTTCCTTCTTAAATTAGGAAGCTACTTCATTCATAATTAGGATTAGTTTTCTAGTTTAATTCACTAGACAATTAGGTTAGCACTTAGTTAATTAACTTCAAACATTGGATGATTTATTTCACTAGATAGCTTTAAATTAGATTTAAAAGCATTTTTTGGGAGATGACTTAGAGTTGGCCCTATATTGTATTACAGTTAGCTTTAGTTTAATTTTAAAGGCAAGTAACAATCCCTATTAATGTCATAATATGCAAGACCATAATAACAACAATTAAGCAACCATAAAATAATATGCATGATTAACTCTATCCTTATATCCTCTTAATACCTTCAATTGAAACTATAGGTTATTTAATCAAAGAAGTCTATCCATGTGATTAGACTATCCAAGCCTTCCAATCATGAGGATCTACTGGCTAAGGCTACTATACTCATTTATAGATCACAGTTTTCTATAAATCACATACTATAGGGTATCATACTAATAAGCTAGCCTCCTCATGGACAAGTGAAACCTAATTAGGTTTGAGTCCCTCGATAAATCATGGGATAGTCCCTTGTAGAACAAGTAGGACAATAAGTAAATAAGCACACTATCAAGCTTTGAATGATGGTCATACCAAGTAAATTTAAAACCTCTATTCCTCTCCTAGGCAAACTCATACCTTATATGATCATACAATGCAATATATGCTTGATCTCATAACATATACAATCTTAATTATCATGTTCTTGCATGTGACTTCTCAAACACCATGTTCATAGTATGCAATTTCTCACATCACCAAAACTTATCACATATCACAACTACATCTCACAGCACTTATTTCACAATTCTACATTGTCATATTTCCTACTTCATTTACATTTACTCAATTGTGCTCAATAACACATTACTCATAGATTAGTATAAGTAAGTTTATTCTTATTACAATCACATAATTTATTTCATGCCATACTTGCATTTCACTTTTTCAAAAGCACACTCTTATCCTCAAAACAATTCATAAATAACTCTAATCAATAAAATAAGCAAAGCATAAGCTAATTTTCCTGATTACCTCAAACCTTTGAGAGGTCATAAGCTAAATCCTAACTTAAAAGTGGTGTAGAGAGGAAAGGAGAGGTTAGGGAAACTTACTAGAGGTGATTAGAAGTTATAATCCTTTACAAAATGCCTAAAATGTCATGCCCTAATAGAGACAAAATGTGCTCCTCACCCGTCTCATAGTAACTGTATTTTTCTTCCTCTATATTTTTAAATGTAGCTCGCATTCTTTATCATAATTTTTGGCTATGTACTGTAACATGTGATATAGAGATCTTCCTCCTCAATTATATGATCCTTGCTCTATAATGGACATTGCATAGGCTGCAGCGTGTGATACTATAATGCTTCTTCCATGTTTTCTCCCTCTTTCAAGCCTTAATTAGCCCAACTCCACTTCAGACCCAATCTTCAAGTTGCAACTACAACCCAAAGACCCAATAATCCTCTTAACCATCTATGAAAAACTAATTACAATCAAAATTACTTAATTACCCTCAATTGGTTTAGTTAATTAAGGAGTTAATCTCTAGGATGTTACACCTATATTTGAGATGGTGAAATTCATAGACTGAGAATGAGTATAGGGCCTTGGCTGAGTCACCCCTCATAATTGGATAGCTTTGAATAACCTAGTCACATGGATTTAACTCCTATATATTATGTAGCTCATGATTCGATCAATGGTGATGGAGGTTTGGAGATATGGTTGATCATGCATTGCATTGTCTACTTTGTATGTCTATAGTTATTTGACTTGCATGTCTATGTTTTTCACTATCTTAGTTACTAAGTAATTGTACTTACTCCTTATTTAATATTTTATACGTGCAAGCTACGGTCAAGATAAAGGAAATACTCTTGAGGCTTAGGAACTGATTTTCTATTATAATGCCTTATTTTATTTTGTATTATGTGTAATTAATATTGATAATGCCAACTATGATGATTATTTTGGTTACTTGCACATTGCATGCATTATGGTCAATTGTTGGTATTTTGTGCCTCAAGTCAAGTTGTATGAGTTATTAATGATTAATCAGGCTTAAAATACTGGTACAAGTTGGTTTTGGGTTAGTGGAATGATTGTAAATGATTATTTTAATGATTGACTGATGATTTACCTCCCCTTTACTTTTTGGTGAAGTTAAGGTTGAGGAGTGAAAATGAGTGCTGGATTGTATTTATGTGTTGTGGAGTGTTTCACATATTGTCTTAGGTCTTTAGAGTTTGGTCTAGGTGACTGTGTGAACTTTTTACAATTTGGTTGGGGTTTGGATCCCCTAGTTGTGAAAAGGTGTGAAAATCTAACTAGTTTTCATTTAGGTGTCTAAATCTTTGGTATGAAATAATTTGTAAATCAAACTAATGTCAATAGCTAAATTATTGAATGAGCTTTTTGTGAACACTTAGATAACCTTAAATGGACATTAGATGGAGATTTAGGGCTTGCCAGAAGTTAGCCCTTAAATTTGTCATATGATAACTCAATGCTGTCAAATTTTGTGCAATAGGCTTTAGCACCATGCATCTTAGCCTTGGTGGATGGCTTACATTGTGGGAAAATAACATTTTTTATGCTTTTAATGCAAATATTTTCAAGTTTAATTGGTGTATCATGCTTCTGTACATTTTATAACTCTAATTTAGGTTTATTCTAATTTAAATCTTTTAGATTTTTAAATTATAAAAATTTGGATCCCATTTTGAGTAGAAGAATTTCTATTTTTCATGGTAGACTCATATGGTCAATATTTAATTACCATGGTAATGTTTGGATAACATAGTTATGTTAGTGATATAATTAGGCAACGTCACATTTAAAATTAGAGTTGGTATTATTTTGAGATTCAATTTGGAGAATAAATTGTGTTTAAGGTTATTTGAGGCTAATCACTTGTTTAGGCATTTAATTATGGTTTAAATTGGACCTAGAATTATGTTTTAGAGTTAACTAGGGTCTAAAATAGCCATTAGATCAGACTAGACCCAAATAGTTAGGTTAATTGAAGTATTGCGTTTTTGCTCCATCTACTACAACAGATGATGCAAAATTTTAGATAATTATATGTTCATTGAATAAATGTGAAGGAGTGAGATTCGAGTGTTTTGGGTGAGATTTTTTAGAGCTATGTTAAGGTTTTAGAGTTTATAACCCCAAGGCATGTCTTTGAGGCTTAAATTGCTCAAATCTAATCTCATTTCTAACTACTTCTCCTCTTATTTAGCCTATTCAAATGATGTTTGAGGTTAGGGTTTCCATTCTCTAAGGATGGCAAACTATGGATTTAAATTTTATGAGTGTTTTGAGGTTATATAAGTATTATTTAGATAATTTTGATGTTGCTTAATGTAATGGGAATCTTAATGCCGAAACCCTAGATATTGTTGGGTGATTTTAATGATGATATTAGGATATTGAGGTTAAATAAGTGATTAATTAATGTAATAATGATGATTATGAGTTAGTTTAAGGCTTTAAAAATTTATAACAGCTTTAAGTTAATTAGAGTAATTAACCTAACCCTAGGATTAGTGTGTGATTAGTGTATAAGTATTATGGTTAGCCATAATTAGTGTTATATTAATGACGATTAGTATTATGTAGTGTGTAGATTGTGGTGTTTTCACCGTTGCAGGTGATCATTCTCTTGGCTAGAGGATTTTGCTAACAAGGAGTAAAAGGAACCATTTCTATCATATTATGGTGTGTGTTTTATATTTAATTATGTTTGTGTTTGTTATGAAATAACTGTGTTTTAGAAATCCATGTGTTAAAAATGAATATTAAGTGTTTGAGAAAATACGTTGCTAAATGGAAATTAAATCCTATATAAAATTTGTTTGGTAGGGATAATGTGTACTTTAAAACCATGTTCAATTATATATGTAATTATATGCATGAAAATTTGCTACCAATTGTATGACTAGTTAGTGTATAGTTAGGAGTTGTGTATAGATCATTTATTAACATGTGGTATGCCCTTATTAGGCCCAATAGGTGGCACATGTGACTTGAACTAGTTTACTTTTGACCAAGTAAGCTAGAGTATCAAGCATGGTGTACAAAGAGAATAAGGTGTTGGTCACGCATTTTTGTGTTTGTAACTTGAATGTATTTTGTATGGAAATGTATTTATTTGCCAACTTAGCAATCACATTATTGATTACATTACATGCATTATGGCATTTTAAATTTGGTTACTGGGACCTCATGTCTAATTCCTTTTACAATTTTTATATAAAAAAAAGGTTTAACTAGATAAGCACTTGAGGCATAACTTTAGTGTATATGGACACTAATAGTCTAGTTAGCCTCTTTATTGTTTTGGTTATGTATATTTGCCAACCTTAAGGCATTTATTTTCTAAATTGAGTATGTGACTCTCTTTTTTTATGACACGTGTATGATTGCCATGATTTGGTTTTTGGTGACATTCATGGCCTTTTTGATATGTTCCAACGATTACTTACATGCTATAAATAGAAAAGCACTTATTACTGCAATTATTATTGTCTTTTACCATATATACTGTGTTGTGTTGTGTTGGGTGGATGTAACACAATTATGAGAATTATTTATGTGTTTGGATAAAATATGTCTTAAGAAGAGTCCTTGAGTGGTCATTATGGGTAGTTAAGTGTCCTATGCATGTTTGGCTTTGGTGGTTAAGTGTTTATTGTAGGTTTGGAAGATTAAATGTGTTTTAGAAGTATGTTTTTCCCCAAGTGGATTTTAGTGGATAAAATCCTTATATGGAGGAATTTTTATATCAAAATAAAGCCATTAGCTAATTTTTTTTTCTAAACTTTATGTGGACATTTGAATCATTTGAATTGGATTTGTTTGTAGGACATTGTCTGTTTGAAGTTTAAAATTTTTGTACAATTTGACATTTGTTGATAAGGTATTGGTACCATAGCACATCGTGGTGCATGGCATAAAGGGGAGAATATCCTCTCTGTGTCATGCACTGTGGCATATGACACTTCGTCGCAGTGCATGAACCTTATCGAGGGCTTGTCTCTCTATGTCTTCACCTTGGATATTTTTACCCTTTTTAAACTTTTTTTTTTGACAATTAAGCTCCTAGGAACCATGCTTCACTTTTAATTATCCCTTATCCTTTTATTAATTTTAAAATCTTGTTTTAAATAGGATCACATTTAGTGTACCTAATTTAACATTGTTTTCCATCGATATCTACCTATTATACTTATTTAGTTTATAAATTATCATGGTAAGCCCATTTTTGCTATGTATAATCTTTTATATATTGGTAGATTCTTTTCTATCATGGTAGTCCGTTTTTGAGTAATATTTGTTGTAAGAAAGGACCTTTTTTCCACTATGGTAATTTATATAAAGTGATTTTGATTCTTAATCACCATGATAGGGCTTTAAAACGATATCTAATGTCTTTTCTACCATAGTAAACTTTTATTTATTATGGTAGTATTTTTGAAAAGTAAGTTTAATATGGTTAGCAGTAATTTCTATTTTGGATTTGATAATCTTAATATTCAAAGCTTTGAGGTTGGTGGGTATATACTAATCCTATCGTTGGGACTATTATGGAACTTGCTAAATGAATATTGGCTTGCTTGTATTGCTCTAGATTATGGAATGAGACTATAAAAGTTAATGTTACTAATGTATATTGGAAAGCACCATTAGATAGGTTCCTTAAAATTAATATTGATGGTGCTTTCTCTCTAGCAAATATAATCATGCTTCAATTGGTATTATTTATAGGAATAACGCTGGCATATTTCAATAGGATTTTGTTGATATGTTAAATCTCTTTTAGCCTTCATGATTGAAGCACTTGCATTGAAATGTACTCTTATGTTGGCTATTGATATTGGTCATAACAAGGTTTTGTTTAAGACTGATTGAAAACTCTTGGTGGATTGTATAGCTTTTAATCATCATGATTTATATGACTGGAGATGTAGAAGTATTATTCATGATTGTATTGCAATTTTGGCATCTAAGGTTGGGTTCTCTCTTTTTTTTTCTTACTCTACATATAGGTTGTGTGGTTGATCTTCCTGTAGCTAAAGCTTTTAAGGAAGAGAAAGCCCTTTAGAGTGGATGCTTACACCATCACTTTCTTTGTCCTCTATTATGACCTTTGATGCACTTGAAGTTTCAAAGCTATATGTTGATACTTCTTATCCAAGAATGTCACGCCCGCCACGCAAAGTTATTACCCATTCATTGAGGGAGCTGCCACTGAGATTTTAAGGAAAAATGTTAGGAAACCAACTGAAAGTGATAAGGATTGTCTTCATGACAAAAAATAGGTTCAGGAGTCGATTGTAAGTGAAAAATATTTACGCACCCCACAACACCCATTCTATAGAATAGTTACTTTAGTTAATTATGCAATTAGTATGTCTTTTTAAAATTTTTTAAGTACTATTTTTATTATACACTTGCTAAAACAAAATAAATCTAAAAAGGATGAATAAAAATTAAATTTTAAAAATAAAATATTATTTATTGAAAAGGCGGACTTGACCTAAGATGAGAATTTAAGGCCTACATACCCTACTAGAGGAATCAAAGCCCACGTAGTTTGAGATGAAAATTTTGTTTTTTCATTTTATTATTATTTTTGAAGAGAAATAAATTGAAAAATAAGTTACTTTTTTGCAAATAAAATAATTATCTAAAATTTGGATATGTATGTTGTAAATTTAAAAAAAAAGTAATTTAATTATTTTTAGTTATTTCCTCAATTTTTACTTTGTAAGGAAATAGTTTAAATTTTTTGTTTTTAAAAATTTTTTAAAATTTTTATTTTTTTTAAAATTTAACCATTATACCAACGAAGAAGTAACTCACATGGTAATAGATTATTCTAAATATCTGTGGGGAATTTAAAAATCTCACATAGCTAAAGAATTAAATAGCTTAACTTATTTACTTTTTTAATTTATTTAATTTATACATTTATATTTATTCTAATTTTTTTAAACATGTAATATAAAATCTTAATCATTATACCTGTAAAGTCTCATTGACTCATACAGTAATATGATTATTCTAAATATCTACGGAGACTCAAAATCTCACACAAGAAAAGAATTAAATAATAGTTATTTAAACATATTTTTAATTTAATTAATTTATTATGCATGTGTATTATACATATTTTTATAACATATTTATATCTTTAAAAAAACCCTAATTGTTATATCTGAAGAATTTTATTAACTCATTTAGTAACATGATAATTTTAGAGATTTATGAAGATTCAAAAATTTCACCATGATCAAAAAATCTAATCAATAAATGTGATTACAATTTAAATACACTAATTTAATAAATTATTTTTTAAAAAATATTTATTATATTACTATTTACAAAATTCATTTATTTATTATATAAATTGAGAATCATGACATCTGAGAGGACTTATTATCCCACATGATGATATAATTAATTTAAGTCTCTACGAAGATTCTTAAAATTTCATATGAGACTTCAATATCTTATTAATTTAAATTATAAAAAAAGAGTTAATTTTAATGATGGGCCATTGGAACCCCTTCTTAATATATATAAGATTGATCCTTATACCTATGGAATCTTATTGATTTACATGATATGATATCATTCTAAATGCCTACATAGATTTTTAAAACCTCACATAGCAAATAAAACACAAATATATCCCTCTTATCATTATTATTATTATTAAAATCTCACACGGTATAAGATTATCATCATTCATCATATATTTTGGATTTAATCAATGATTTGAAGTGTATTTGAAAAGCAACATTATTCCTAGATGTAATCATTTACCTCTTGTTAGCTTCTTTCATGCTTACGCAATTGCTAATCATCAAAACCACTCAACCACAATATTTAATTCAATATCTTATTCTAAATAATCTTTCGCTACTTGTGTTAATACAAGGACCAAATTAAGTTAGCATCCAACTGAATTCATGACCAATAGGACTACAATGAGAATAATGAATCAAAGTTTTATACATACCCATGTGCATGTGGTGTCTCAATCAACAAGAGATGCCAAGTATATCTATAAAAAAACACCCTTCACAAGTAAGCAAAAGATGCGATCTTAATTAGGATGCAACCCCAGTGTTTGATTCTCAAGTGCTTAGAAGCTAAAATTTGATAGAACTATCCCTTTGGCCATTAAAGGGCATAAGATCATGTAGGATTTTATAGGTAAAAAGTTAGTGATCCATACCAACTTATGTCATCCACATGAAAGCTTTGAAAGAAAAGGGAAAAAAATATGATTGGAACCATGACCTTTGTCTGAAAGTTCCAAAACAAAGAACATGTTCTTATTTTTGAAGACCTTAAGACACCCTCATAGTGAAAATAGTAATCAAATTTTTTGAGAAAGGAAATATATTTCCAATACATCTCCAAGTACATAAAAAGCTTTAAACATGCATAAATCATCAAGGCAAAACAAACACTCTTCATGTACAAAATAAACCTAGTGAGCATCCATTATAATAACATATAAGCATAAACAAAATCCATCACAGCATTAACAAAGCCTACTATTAGAATATATTATCTAAGCCTTTGCTAAGACAGCCATCAACCTCATAGGTGAGGAGAGTAATTTTTTTCTAGTTAAACCGTTTGTCTATGGTTCAGTTTTGTACATCCTAAAACTAATCCAAAGTCTAGAAGTTGAAGATGGAAGCTATCTAGGAATCAAAATTTATATTAAATCAAACTCAAAATTAGCTTCAAACCTTTAACAGAGATGGGTGTCTTCAATTAGTCCTCTTTCCTTTGAATATCATGTCTACCTCTTTAACTATGTCATTCTCTGCTTCTGTAAATGCCAAATTGCTCTCCTCTAGCCCTCAATCTCTCCCAAAAACTGATCCCCCCTCAATGCCTCATCACTCTTATATAGGAAGAAGAAAGGGTAGATTTTGAAAATCATAATAACTCACTACCTATTTGCTTCTCTATTATCACACGCACCTACATCATAGCCTTCCTTTTTCCTTGTTGTTCTCGAATCACCGACCATATGGGGCTTCTTTGTCACTCCGCTTGCTTGACCCTTCATCAATTTTCACCTGCTTGCCACCGTGTTCTCCTCTTCTATGTCTTCATCTTTTTTGTGTTACATCTCTTCTCATCTGCTTTGCCATCTCTATTTCTTTTCTCTATGATCTTCTTTGTTTGTGTGTCCCAAATAAATTGGCGTGGGGTATTTTGGGGCTGATTGAAACACTGATGCATCCCATTTTATTATTTTTTAATTTTTATTTATTTTTTTCATTTTTTAAATATTAATTTCATAGATTTGGGACTGAAAATATGCTTTTAAATCAAGAATATAATATATATATATATATATATACACACACACACACACACATATAAGGGAAACAACCAGATTTAAAAGAATTTTAAAGTATAATTTTTAAAAAAAGTTAATTCCCTTGATTTTTTGATTATTGAGATAATTTAGTAGGGAGATTTTAAAGGATTTAAGCATGATTTTCTCCTCTATTTTCAAAATTCATTTTGAAGAGAGATTAAATTTATTTATCTACTTTATATTTATTATATTTTTTAAAAAAATAATACTTAAAAGGATTAAATTTTCTTTTTCTACATTTGTTAGATTTTTTTGAAATATAATTCTTAACCAGAATTAATATTTATTTTTTATATTGATTATATTTTTTTGAAATATAATTCTTAACCAGAATTAATATTTCTTTTTTCATATTTATTATATGTTTATAAATATAATTCTTAAATAGAATTAATTATTAGATTTTTTTAAATATAATTCTTAAAAAGAAATAGTATTTCATTTTTATATTATTATATTTTTTTGTGAATATAATTCTTAACTAGACTTAATATTTCATTTTTCATATTTATTAATTTTTTGTGGAATATAATCTTAAATAGAATTAATGTTTCATTTTTTATATTTCCTCTTTTTAATAAAAATTAATTCTTAAGAAGAATTAAATTTTATTTTTATATTTTAATTAGTTGTTTTTATATTTTTTATAAAAACAAATACATTTTAAAGTAAAGGCTATTTAAAAATTTATTTTTTGTTAAATGTACGAAAAATATGGTGTTCACAAAGAGTTCGTTTAGGCATTTGTTATTTCCTTTGCTATTTTCTTCAGTTTTCTATTGTTTTCTTTTTGTTTCTAGATTTGGTTTTGAATGGTGACTTTTGGCTTTCATTTAACGAAATTTGAAGTACTACTAATGACAAAAAAAATTACATCAAGTGTGTGACAAAATAAGATTTGGAATATAACATAAATGGTAACCCAATTAAACTCCCATGTTTAATTATTTTTGAATACTAATTAGGAAAAATGACTAAAAAAACTGCTCTTGAAATATGCAAATAACGAACAAGTATCATGAAATGTGAAAATTATTATATAGTCCTCAAGAACTTATCTGCTATAATGACCCCCACACTTAACCCATTGATCAAACCACGCTACCATTGTAATATTAAAGTTAATGTCCTGAGTTAACTAGTAGGAAAGGCTTAACCTATTGTGGTAGGAAAGGCTTAACCATGGTTGTAAAGAGACAAAAATAATTAAAACTCTTTGAAAATGAGACCCAGTTAAAATCAATTTTCAAAATCATTGAGCTCAAAATACACAAGATAAGAGCAATTAAACTAATAGAAGCATGGGGTAAGCCATCAATAAGGTTACCCAACTTTACATGGATAAAATATTCAATATACATGACTTGAGCATTCTATCACATTTTACCTCTCAAAACAATAATTCAAACATATCAATCTTGGTAGTTAACATGATGTAACATCCCAAAATTTTAAAACTCAGATTTATTCTAAAAAAATAAAATAAAATATTTATAATTAAATTAAAATTAAAATTAATTTAATAGAGATCCAGAGTTTAAATTTTACTAAGCAAAAGTTAAGTTTTATTTTATTTTTAACTATGGAAAAATTACCAAAGTTGACCCAAGCTTTTGTGCTATAATAAAAAATGTTGGGCCCTTTCTTGTAATTTTCTCTAAAATATTTTAAGATTAGTCTTTTAAAGAGAAACAGCATGCAGAAATAGGTAAACTCCCTACTTCAATCCTCTTCCTTCCCTCTTGATTTTCTTCAATTTTTGGAAGAAGGAATTTCTTGATTGTGATCCCAAAGGCTTTATTCTTGTAAGCTTTTATTTCTTTGGATCCTAGGGAGGATGTTTTGAGTTTCTATATAGTGATGTAATGTTTTGAGTGAATAATTAGATGAAAAGAGGTGTTTTAGGCGTAAATTAAACCTTGAGAGATTGGGTTTTGCTCCTCAATGGTTTAAGCCTATTGATTTAGTTATAATTTTGCTATTTGAGCCCAATAAAATTTAAATTAAGGTTTGGTTTTCATTATAAGGGCTAACGGTGAAAGTTGATGACACTAAGTAAAGGTTTTTAATTGATTAAAAATTATATGAATTAGAAATTAGCTTAGTGATGGCTAATAAATGGTTTTGGTGGTTAAGTGGTATTATGAGAATAGTTGGTTTAATACATGGACCATTGGGACGGATTATGGCTCATAGATCCAAGTTGTGTGGTATAAGTTATAGTCTTCATTAATGCTATTTGTCATGTTAAGTGATGTGGATCACTTATATGTTGTAGGGAATTGTTGGTGGAACTTATTGAAAAATTAAAGAATAAGCCAAGTCTTATTTTGTATAAGAGGAACCCTTTTGGTATCAAAGGGTTGAGGTAACAAGAGAATTTATATTTCTTATTACTTTGTTTTAGCTATTTTTGAATAAATATTACTAGCCATCATGCATTACATGTTTTAAAAGATTAAATGTGCTTTATAAGGGGTTATAGGGTACTACTTTGATTATAGTACAAATATATTTTCTAATTGTTTAACAATAATGTTTTTATAGAAATGAGATTTGTTTGCATGTATTGTAATCATAAAGTATAGAAGTTGCACTTAAGGAAGTGTAACTAAGTAAGGTACCTTAGATAGGCTAAGGAACCGTTTAAGGGAGATTTATAAATGTTATACTACCTTAGAGTGTTAAAGTGGTCAATACTCAGGAAAGGTAGACACGAGTAAAAGACATGATCTCGATGGGAGTCCACCAATGAGAAGGTGTAGACTTTTGATATTCTGTGGCACATTGTCAGTATTCAATATTGCCTTATGTATTGTGGGCTCAGTGCACTAAAGTGGTTAGTGTATTGAGTGTTCGACACCTCTCAGTGGAAGAAGGAATCTGACATATGAAGTGTGAGGTTGAGTGCCTAGGCTAAGGTAGCCCTCACATGGAGAGTAAGTCAGGCTGGCTCTGGGAAGGAATTAGCTTTGACTGCTCAGGATTTACATTGAAGGGGCATAGGCGGTTCAGTGGATCAGATGATGCCTTAGATTATGTTTTGCGCCTGTAGAGGCACAAGTAGATATAAGGTTTATCTACGAGTTAAAGAGTGCCAAGGCACATTTTGTTGGTCATGAAAGGCCATACCGGCCTATGTCATGCATTTTAAATGGCTAAATTATATACTATGTTGAATTTATTATTTGTTTATTTGATTATGGCTTACTTTGTAATAATCAATATAGATTTTTCTATTACTGAGACTGTGGTTGTCTCACCCCTTTCTTTTAACATTTCCAGGTCCAGGCGAAGGAACTAGTGAAGGACGGGGAAAGGAACATAGCTAGGAGTTGTTTGTGAATTGTAAAGAACTGCAACCCCTTTCTTTTGAGAAAATATATTGTAATGTATTTAGAATTATGGTGTCAGTGGGATCTGATTATGTATATGTGTGTGATTATGTGTGGATTGTATGGCTTGTGTATGAATTTTTGTTTGCTTGTAGACTTGTGGCTAGAAAACTTGACTATGGTGTGTGGTTTTGATGGATTTATTTAGTAGACCAAGTTTTCACTACAAAAAATATTTATTTTGGTATATATGTGATTTCACAAGCAAATGCAAAGTGATTGCATTGCAAATGGTGTGTTATAGGCAAACATACACCTTGGATAGAGAGAGTGGGTGTATGGGCCTCACAGAGATCTCTGAGCTAAGTGAAAATGTTTAGCATGTGTATTCATATGTGTATATGATATTTGAAATATTTTTTAGCCACTCTTGTGTTATTTGTGCATTTTTGGGGTTTAGGGTCCATTTTAGAAAATGGCACTCGGGTGGTCAAATTTTAATATAAAGGATTTTTTCCATCATTTAAATGTTCTATCAGGTGTTTTTAGTCCTATTTGACATGCCCAAAGTGTTCCCACAGGTTTGTGACCATTAGGATGAGATTTGGACAATTTTGAAAATGGTTTTTACCAAAAACCTATACTTTTGCATCCGAGTGTCCAAATCTTAATCCGATCGTTAGATTTCTCTAAACTTTGGGTCACAAGTAAAACTTTTTATAAAATTCGTGTGGGCTTTAAAATCACATCAATCATATATTAGACAGAGAAACGACACACTCTGAAATTTGGTCCGGAGGAGCTGTCATGACAACAAAAGTGCTGTCATGACAACAACAGTGATGATGTTGCAACATGCACGAAATTCAATCCATTCATTGGATCTTTCCAAAATTTAGTATGCTAATAGTACTATTTAAAAGTGACATGTGGTCTTTGGAATCGCTCTGATCAGAGGTCAGATGATGAAATGGTGCACTCCGAAAGTTAGTCCGGAGGTGCTGTCATGATAGCTTTTCATGACAGCAAAAATAACTAAACTCTTAACATGTTTAATTTTTAATGTGACCGTTGGATCTTTTTAAAATTTGGTATACTTATAGTACCCTTTGAATGTAACGTGTGAGCTTTAAAATTTCTTCAATCGGGGATCAGATAACAGAACGGTGCCTCCCAAAAGTTGGCTCGTGAGGGCTGTCATCATGACAGCATCTTTTTACCTCACTTTCGCCTAGCTTGCTTCCATGCGCTATAGGTAAAACCTATAGAGTTTTTTATTTAAAAAAAGATTTTAAATGTTTACTTTGCAATCGTGTATTTGCTTAGTAATTTAAATGGTTTATTTCCTAAGTTGGTTTTAGGATTAACTCCTTAACCACACTTAGTTTATTTGAATTGTGTGATTTTTAGATAACACTCAGGGAAAGTGTTACACATGATATTTCAATCCATAGTATATCCATGGACAACAACAATCAAATTCATATATATAAGGGTAGAGGTGCAAATTTACTATAAAACTTTTCCCTTAAGGACGCCTAATATCCTTAACTTTTTTTAAGAGCAATGTTACTCTGAAACTCTTCAAAACGGTGCAGTGTTGCCTTGTCGTTAGAGTTGACCATTTATTGATCGTTTGTCTGACTTGACTTGCCACATGGCATTTTTTAAAAATTTAAAAAAATGATAAAGGTGTAAATTTATCCTAGAACTTTTCTTCCAAAAGCATCCAATGTCTTTAACTTTTTTAAGACCAATGTTGACTCGAACCTCTCCAAAATGTTGCAATGTTGCCTTGATATCAAAGTTGAACGTTTTGTTTGATTTCACTTATCATGTGACATTTTTTAAAAATTAAAAAAATGTAGATACAGGTGGTCTCCATCAAAGCATCCCTAGCTCTATGACTTCTTCAATCATCCACATCGCTCACTGGTTCACGATAACTGGTTTGTCATCCCCCTCCCTCCTTGTATCTCAGTTACATATCACTTTCCCTCCTTCACAGTTTGCCATTCTTCTCGTCTTCGTTCCTCCCTCATTCACTATTGGCATTTGCAAGACAAGAGCTACATTAGAAGCCCATAGTCATCACCCATATGATGATCATGTTTACTTCTACCTACTTGGCGTTAGTCAATCTGAGTTGTTAGCTTTTGTGTACTTATTTTCTAGATATTTTGTGTTGTTCTTGAATTGGTGGATTCTTGATTTGTGTTCATTTGCTTCCTCTCTACCCCTTGTCTTTGATTGTTTTTTGATGTTGAAAATCTGAGTTTGATTTTTCATCTTAGTGTTCTGAGTTATTTTGCATTTTTAGTATGGTAGATGAAAAAGAAGAAGAAACCATGGTATTGAAAACCGGACCGGACCGGCCGGGTCAACCCAAAAACCAGTGAACCGGTCCCCTGTCCGGTCTGGGTTTGCTCTTAACCCGGTGAGGGAGTAAACTGGTGTAACCCGGTCAACCCGGGTTCAACCCGGTATAACCCGGATAACCCGGTGGGTTGACTGGGTTAACCGGGTTAATATTTTTTCAGACTTTTACCCAAACGACGTCGTTTTTTATTTTTTTTTTTATTTTTAATTTTTCAGAGCTCTGAGTTCGGAAAAAAGATAACAAAAAAAGTGAAATTGAAGTCAAAAATGAAAAATTAGAGATAGAGCATGCTAAGTCCAAAAATATAGTATTTTATTATTGTTAGACTTTTGAGTGGTTGGATTTGGTTGAATATTTTTATAATTAATGTCTTTTTATTTAAATTATATTATTTTAATCATGACCAGTTGCCACCGTTCAACCCCCAATTCAACCCCGATTGAACCACTAACCCGTGACCCAGTATCATGACCGGTTTAATGACCGGTCCGGTTTTACGTACCTTGGAAGAAACTAATGAGGATGAATCATTGTTCTTTTTATTTTTAAAAAATTTTAAAAATGCCACGTGGCTGTGACGTGGCAAGTGAAATCAAACAAAATAGTCAACTCTAATAGTAAGGCAATATTACACTATTTTGGAGAGTTCCAAGGCAACATTGATTCTAAAAAAAGTTGAAGATACCGGGTTCCCTTGGAGGAAAAGATTTAAGATAAATTTGCACATTTACTATTTTTTTAATTTTAAAAAATGCCACGTGGTGGCCAAGTGGCAAGTTAAGTCAGACAAAATAGTCAACTCTAATAGAAGGGCACTATTGCACCGTTTTGGAAAGTTTCAAGACAACATTGCTGCTAAAAAAAAAGATAAGGATATTAGGAGCCCCTGAAGAAAAAGTTCCAGGATACATTTGCACTTTACTCATATATATATATATATATATATCAACCATGCATATCAACATTCCAAAATCAATTATCCACGATAATAATCCCTAGTTAATTATAAGCCCCAAGAGCTTGATTCTATAAAACAGCCAGTTAAGTATGGTTCAACAATGTAATCTCTAATCCATTATAAGCTCCCTATGGCTTGATAAACAAAATAGATCTCATCATGCAACATTCCACAAGACAACCATAATGCAATTATTGTCCTATAGTTGGCAATGTATATACATAAATAAGACAAAATCATTTATAAATAACCCCAAGAGGCATTACAAGCATGGAATCTAATTGTTTGCCTCCGGTTCCTTTCCCTTGCCACTAATCGAGACTTTACCTATAAAATGTTAAACTATAGGGTGAGATAAATATTTTAGTAGCCAATAAATCTTAACTTCTAACATACACAAGCATGAGCATTTAAGGGCATGTAAAGTGGGTTAATACAATTATGATTCACTTAACATATAGATATATATGGGTGATCATTATGACCCATGTATCTCCTCCTTATTCCTTCTAACCAAGTCTATGAGCTCCAATTCATAATAGGATCAATCCATGTGATCGGACAAGCTTAAGTTCTTTAACGTTCGAGGATAACTTGGCTAAAGGTCACCACTTATAAACATGGACCATAAACACCTCTACTAATCAAATTTCCATAAGGCGTCATATGTTGTCGATAACACATACTCACTCCTAAAGTGAGTATCCTTATTTAAGCTAGAACCACACCTAATTCCAATCAAAGCAGGTGGCACAACTATGCAACATTGAGAGCTACCTAAATGCTGTCTATGTCATGTATACTTGCAATACAACAATCTCCCACCTAGGGTGAATTCTTACCCATTTAATTAATCAATTATGCCATCATGTTCACAATTCCACTCATCACACGCATGCGCGTGCACGCGCGCGGACACACACACACAGAGTGACACACTCATATGATTCCAATCATACTTTTCAGAACCTCAAGTGCTTGACAATTTATCAAATCATCACATGCTCATTAACATAGCATTATCTACTCAATTTAACTATACTTTTCACACAACATTTACAAATACCTACTTTACAACATTTTCCAAAACATAAAGAGAATTTTCATATACAAGCATATTTTTCATACTTCCAAAACTTGAACAAGCGTATGAGAAAATTTAGATTCCTAGTTATCTCCACTCATTAAGTCACTCAAAAGGGGTACTCATAGATTCTTGGCAAAACAATGCTCTCAATTACTCCTATAGCTCAAAATGGTTAGTCTACAATTTAGAGAACTCAAAAACATCAATCAGATATCAAAAATCACAATTTCCATAACTAGCCATTCCACTCAAACCTCAAAATTTATTTTATTAGATAACATTGCTATCTAATGATTCCATTAGCTTCATAGATTCCAATGAGTCTAACTAAACCTATTATCCACTTAATTACTCTCTACATTGCTCATTTCAGACTTAGGGTTTTTTAAATCAACCCTTTAGCCATTAGATTTCGTCCAAAAACAAAATCCCAACAAAATAACCTTATAAATTTACTAATAATAGGTTTAGAAACCTAAAAAACCCTCTAATAATCCCATTGGAACTAATAGGTTCAGATCAAAGCCCTTATTAACTAAAAACACCATTAAAACCCCAAACCAAGCTCAAAATTTAAATAGGAAGGAAGAGGAGAAGGTTAAAACACTTATGCATGTGAATATTAGCTCAAAATCGCTTTCAGATTATAAAAGAAGCAAACCTTAATAGAGATTCTCTTTTTCCTATCGTCCCTTTCTTTTATTTTTTTGATTTTAGATGTTTTTCAGCTATTCATAGCATTTTTTTTGTGTCACATCCATTGGCAATCATAACATGTTCTAATCTCATCCACAACTAGATGAGACCACTTAAATGGGTTCCTGCTTGTTTTTATCCACGAGCAGTCATGTCCACTGAAGGTTTCAATCAAGGGTGGATGTAAATAGATGCCACAGCCCTTTCCAATGAAGTCCAATTGTAGGTGGAGACACCATATTGTGTCACATTTGTGATGGTCAAGGCCAACAATTTTAAATCCTAACTCTTAACCCCAAACTAATTCAAATTAGTTTTTAATTTATTCTAAACCTTTAATTTAAATTTTGGAATGTTAGATCTACCAATTTTTTTATGAGATGACATATTTGCCCAATTTCAAATTTGCAAAGAGGCACATGTCATTTGCTTTTCATTTGTAGTCATTTTCCCTAACAAAGTAGTTATTTCCTAATTGTAACTAGTCACTAATGTTTAGTACTTGGACTTGACTGGAAAAAACATGTCTACAGAAGCACTTATCATTTGCCATTCATCTATAGTCCTTTTCTCAGATAAAGTAGTTATTTTCCAATTGTAACCAATACATGATTTTTAATAACTATACTTTACTAATAGAAACTTGTCATTTTCTGTTTTGTTTTAGTCAATAGCTCAAACATATAGTAATTGATTTTTTAAGTCTTATTTTTTATTTTGAAAAAAAAAATCAAAATGTCAAACAAGTTTATAAGGACTACATGATAATTATCATATTTTGCAACACATCCTTATCATTGGCATATTTCAGATATGTTTTTTTTTGTCATTTTCCTTTTTTTTAATCCCATAACATTTTGGTCAAAAAGCCAAATTAATTTATCCAAAAATTAGAAAAAACACAACAATAGATCCATGTATTCTGATTGCATTTTGTCTTTAATGTAGTCTCTATAGTTTTATTTGTTGTTCAAGTCATTTTAGTTTTATTAATCTACAATATTAGTCCTTGTAATATTAAAAATGCACATAATTAAAAACCATGAGATGATAGGGATGAATGTAATTTTGCTGTAACTCCTCTAACTCCTTTACTGATATAGTAAAAATATGCTAACAACAAGAAAATAAATTGACTGGATATGATAAACAATGAAAGGCAAATGGAAAAACACTTTCCTTTATACAGGGTTTAATCAGAATCTGGGACATGATTCCGAGGTTAGATTTATATCTTAACAAAGTTAAATATACATGTTAGGTATTAACTTATGGTCTTTTTATGTATTTTTTTCGTTAAAAAATGTAAATTATTTTTAATATTTTAAAATATAATCATTGTATTTTGTAAAAATACTTCTAATAAATAAATTATTTTATATTTATTTTAAAATGAAACATTCTATTAAATAGGGATAAATATAAAAAGATGATGTTATTTTAATAACTATTTTATTACAAAATAAAATTCAATTAAAAATGTTTTAATTTTTTGAGGAAGGAGTATTTTTAAATTTATAGATAATCATTTTATTAAGAAATAAGATTCACTAAAAATGTTTTAATTTTTGAAGGAGGGGGTATTTTTAAATTTATAGGCACTAGCGTTACATGTGCATCACATTGAAAAGAATGAAAATGAATAAATAAAATTGCGTAAATCGCAATAGAAGTTGCCTGTTAATATGGGAGCCAGCCTTGAAATAACTCTCTAGTTCATCCAAAAAAGAGGTGATGGAAAGGCATTGCATTGACCGCATTAGGATCGGTAACTGAACAAACTCGCAAAATGTCCAGAGCGGGCTTAAGAAGATCGTCCATTTTCTTATAATGGAGCTTTTTATAGGCTAATGTGAGTAGGCTCGAAAAAATTCGGTTCGTTTATGCTGTGTTCAGGGGTTTCTTTTATTTGGAAATCAGAGTGGTTCAGCTTCAGAGAAACAACCCGTGTTTAACTAGTAGTAGTTATTTGAGCGATGTTGGGCATGATAGGAGCGATTCGAAGAATCAACACTGTTGTGGAAGCTCCACGCCTTATCAGATTCTCTCTTCAACCCCCAAAATGCGTAATTTCCAACCCACCCTTTAGTTCTGGTCACTTTTGTTTTAATCGATCGAAAACATTCGAGACTTCTTTGTTTGTTTTCCTTTCGTTCTTGTTATTGTTACGTTATTGATTGGTCGAAACCTTCAACTTAATGTTAGATTTTGGGATTTCCTAGTTTAAAGCACAATAGACGCTTCACAGTTCAGTCACCTCTATTTGAAAATTTGGAATTAGAATTTCCTCGAGTAACTGTTAAAAATTATTGCATTCTGTTGTGCTCTACTGCTCCCTCGTTTAAGCTTTCGCTTACAATGGTGACTTTGTTTTTCTGGATGACTTAGTTGGCACGGTTAAATTAAACGCATCTATTTCTTGCCCTTGAATTTACGTCGTTTATACTTGTCAAATGATGCTTTCCATAGCTTGAAACCTTTTTCTATTGTTTAGAAATTAGAGTTCAAAAAATTAGACGGTCTGTCTCTACGAACTTTCTAAGTTTGTGCTAGGTCGAATAGTAGTAATTGTGTTAGAATTTATTGCTGGAAACATGGGGAAGGGTCTGAAAGAATGTATAAATTCTACTTGTTTCGATTCTTCACCCGCTTGGTTTAAAGTTTCCGCAATAAATTTTTAGAATGTAGTAGGGGCTATCCAATAAACTGGGGACTCATTAGTTTCTTTGGACTTTGTAAAGCTAAGTTACTAGATGCTTTCTAAGCACGATGTTAGAAGGCTTGGGGCTTAGGCCTTATAGATAAGCTTACTAACTAAGCATTATCTATCTAATACCCAATTAATTAGTACCTTTTAGTTGTGTTGTTATTATTTCCAGATTTAGGGGATTTGAATCTGATTTGAAATTTGAATCATATATTAAATCAGATTAGATTCTGATTTCATTTATTATTGTAACCCTAATCTGTCCTATATGTACCACACGAGATAATCAATAATACCATGGGCTGAGACGTTAATTTTATCTCAGCAAATTTCACACGAATTTTAGAGGTTAATCTTATGTACCTCCTCAGTAGCTTGATGTTACCCTGCTAAATTTCAGTTTTGTTATCGTCATGAAATGCTAATAGTTGATCAACAACATTAACTTTCAATGGATAAATATTAGAATCAGATGCTGAGTATAAATTTCACTTGGCTTCTCACTTGTCAAAGGATATTCTTTTGGTACAGAAAATTTGTATAACTTCACTGCCGTTGGGTTAATTTGGTTTCCTCATGATAAGCATCCTAAGCCAAAATACCTCTTCAAGTCACAGGAAAGGGGAGAGCTAATTTAGTTAAAGAACTTGCAGAATTATGCAGACTGATGTAGCACACATGGGAGAGCTTAGCGCGGACTCTCGCTTAGTTGTTTCTAGTCTGTTAGAATAATTTGTTGATATTTTGATTTACCTAATTTGACTTATTAATTTGGCATGTGAATGTCTTTTGTTTTAATTTTTGAGTTTTAGTAGAGTTTACAAATGACAGAACTTTCATCTTAGTATTTCAATGCAGCATGATCCCCATTTTCTTATCAATTTTCTGTTGGATACCTCATATCATGTTTCTGTGTTGAACCCTTTTTTTTTTTTTTTAAATCTTTTCCAGGTAGAGGTGGAATTTGCTGATGGTAGTGTGTTCAAGCTGTCTGCTGAATTCCTCAGAATAAATAGTGCAGCTGTTGATGGAAAAGGCAGGTCAATTGGTGGTGAAAAGGTGACTGATAGAAGTTGGAATAATTTTACCCTCATGTATCTAAAATTCTTTGTTATTACTTGTTACTGTATGTTTTAATATTGTGAGAATTACAAATCAGCTCTGAGTGGATTAAAATGCATTGTTGGTATTGTTCTGTGATCGAGGTTATTAAAGAAAATATTGAGTTTTTCTTAAACTAAAAGCCTATCATCTACGTCAACTCTTCTTAAAAAGGGAAAGCATGCAGAACCAAAACTTTTATGAGCATAATAAAATGGACCTTCGTCATAGCTTAAAATAGTTTGATGATGCACCATCCTAGATCTATGATGCACAACCCACTCTCTCTCAACATGCTTGAGTCTGAATTTGGATGAAAACAACCCCTTCTTAGAATTGACTTTATCCTCTCAAAGAATTGCAAAACCTACAAAACCCACGAAAATCATTATAGATACACCATTAAACCTTACCCAGAAACCTTTCGACTAAACCCAAACACCTTGCCAGATAGAGCCATGGTTGAGGGACACATGCTATAAATATGGGACCTATACCTCTTTGGGGGGGGAAAAAAACTTATTTTATTTTATTTTATATTTTTTTTTGAATGGGGGCTCTATGTCTAATCTCAGTCCACCCCGGCCTATGTGCTTGTGCTAGATTAGTGAACTTTCCTCTATGATGGTCAGGTGTATTTTTTAGGGTACATGAATGGGGCTAAAAAGCCCAGGAAAATAAGAATAAAAAATAACGAAACCAGCTAACTACCACTATCAAAGCCAAAACCACATTTATCAGCAAAACATATCAGCTTCACTCCCTCGAACCATTTGCCACTAGATATGTGTGC